>NW_006785319.1:2898378-2930220 GCF_000442215.2 Lipotes vexillifer
TTTTTTTTTTTTTTTTTTTTTTTTGATCATGGCCCATTGGCCATGACTGATGCTGCTTTAAGTAAAGCAGTTAAAACTGGTTAACCTCAGAGATCCTCATACATAGAACGTGCTGGCTGTAGTTAAGATAAAATCCAAGGAAGCAGAGCAGAGACAGGACAAGAGATGCCTTCTTCCAACTCCCCACCATCACCTTCCTAGGACCTAAAGGTGTGAGACTCTACTATCAAGGTACAGAGTTTTATAGCTCTCATTACAAAAATATCCAGGAGGTAAGATCAGAGCTCTCATACACGATGAATACTGCAGAACACCACTGACATGAATGAATCCACATTTTAGATTAAGGCTGGACCAAAGGACAAATATATGGAACTCATTTCTATCATAAATAATAAATACCTTATCGTATATTTCACTTGCCAGATCTCTCATTAAAATATTTCTTTAAAAATCTAACGGTATCATTTTATCCTTCAATTCCTTTTTCAATCCTGTTCCAATTATTCTTAGAATAATTAGAATAAGGTTTAGTTCCCTCAGCAACTATATTCTTTTAACCATCAATTTTTTTATACAAAGCATTCTGTGATTTTTTTCTCAAGATAATAGCTTATAACAAAGTCACTATTTCTCTCAGCATACTTGAACTTCATATGAAAATGGAACCAATGAAAAGAGGAGTGCCCTCTGCACTTTATTAACATTTCTCATAGTTTCTAAGACGGCCACCCGGCATCGTCCTTTAGTCCTGTTGCAAAGGCTGGGATAACAGTGGTGCATGAAAGGGATAAAACTTAAAGGGAGATTTTCTTAAAAATTAGCTCAAGATGCATGAAGTAAACAATTTAAAAAGCCCATAAATAGCTAGCTAGCTAATATTTATTACATTCAATAATTTAGCATGATATGCATGACGGTTTTGACCTCCGAAATAATTTAGCACCTTGAGCTGAGATTAAATGCAGAACATAAATTTTTCCCTCTGATTGTCAAGCCAACCCAGAGACGAGTCAAATCCATTTAAATAAAGCCTGAATCATGTAATAATATTAAAGGGAATAAAATATTAATATGGGCCTGTGCTAGAACATTGACCAGAAGAGCTGCAGTGTGGTGCCCTTAATTTATTACCCTGACAATCTGTCTTTGTACTGAAACTAGGAGTTAAAGCGACATGCAAGAATTATTTTTTGTGCTAGAAGATGGGCCCATTTAAGAAAAGTTATGGGTCCTCCCAAATGCTGAGAAGTTTTAGTATCTCCGAGAAAAGAAACTCAGAAGTTCCATTTTAACTGTATTAATTTGAAGAGATGGTGCAAATGCCAGGAATCAGTTGTAATGAAAATGAAATTTTAGAAGAAAAAGGGAGACACTAATTCATGAAGTGAGGGTTAGATGAGAGAGCTTTCCCCCATAAGAAAAGTATATCTAAAGCAATGTATTATTTACATGCCACATATACCAAGCTTAATCAACGTTTCTATCAAACACATTCTGATTTTTATCTCTGAGGCTTATGTTTATCTGGATTATTTTCCAATGAGTTTCTGCTCTGAAGAGTGGAGATTTTAAGTACATATCCTTAAATACTATAGTCCCATTTTGAAGATAATATCCCTATAAGAACCACACTAATTCCATTTAGAGATTTTGGACTGATGAGGATGAAGATTTTATAGAGATAAACAATATGAGAAACATGTACATGCTTTATATCATGTTGAGCTAGTTGCTTTATTGACGTGAACACTCAATAGTCACGCATTTTACTAAATGAGAAATCTGTATAAAGTTGTTTTTGTTTTTTTTTTTTTTTTGCGGTACGCGGTCCTCTCACTGTTGTGGCCTCTCCCGTTGCGGAGCACAGGATCCAGACGCGCAGCCTCAGCAGCCATGGCTCACGGGCCCAGCCGCTCCGCGGCATGTGGGATATTCCCGGACCGGGGCGCGAACCCGTGTCCCCTGCATCAGCAGGCGGACTCTCAACCACTGTGCCACGAGGGAAGCCCTAAAGTTTTTTTTTTAATGTTTTGTTTAAAATTTATCTTAAACACACCCAACATACTCTTTCCTGCTAATTCCATTATTTTTCCAGTTATGTCACAAGCAAGTTGGAAACCAGAGGCTGCAGTCTTGCTTCCCACCATGTACCCCACAGGGCAGTACAGCTCCCTTTCTGCCGAGCTTCCAATGACTTCAAAGAATCCTCTATGTCCTGTGTCCTAAGACACAGGGAAAAACAGAAATCTGGCCACTGGAAAAGAACCCTTTAAGATGCTAACCAAACCACTGAATTCTCCAAACAAGGCAACTGCTCAGTAACAGTCAGAGACGTGAAATCGCAAACATTAGAAGTGAAGTCCGACAGCTTCCCTTCGTGTGGAAAGGGTAAGACAGCACAGCTGTGGTACAAAACCTGCCAGCAACGGCAGAGACAGACTCCGAGACACCGCAGAGCCCAGGCTGACCTCAGCCACTTGATAAGAAGCAACATGTACGGACCTCGAGATTATCTTATTATTACCTAGAAGTTACTACCTAAGTAAGTCAGACAGAGGAAGACAAATATCATACGATATCACTTATATGTGGAATCTAAAAAATTATACAAATGAACTTATTTACAAAACAGACATAGACTCACAGACATAGAAAACAATTATGGTTACCAAAGGGGGAAGGAGAGGAATAAATCAGCAGTTTGGGATTAACATACACACACTACTATATATAAAATAGATAACCAACAAGGATCTACTGTATAGCACAAGGAACTATACCCATTACTTAGTAATAAATTATAATGGAAAAGAACCTGAAAAAGTATATATATACGTATAACTGTACACGGTTGCTGTACACATGAAACTAACACAACACTGTAAATCAACTGTATTTCAATTTTAAAATTTAATTTAAAAAAAGATGTAGGTTGAGGGAATGGTGTTATTGTCATTGGCTAAGGTGACCGGGGGTGGGGGGTGTCACCTCAAAATAATAACAGAAGCAATGTACAGCAGCCCAATGATCCAGTGTCACCTTTTAGGGCAGGGAAAGCCACTTGTGTTCGGAGTCAAAGGGTCAGCAGACTTCCTTATCCTGAACTTACTACTTTTATTCATATTTTAATTTCTACAAAATGAGCTCCCTGAATTAAGTTGAGCTACATCTATAGTGCAGCCGGGGGTTTGCTAGCTCAACACAATTTGAAGGACACCCAGTTTTTACTTCACATCCTCCTTTGCTATGGACCTGGGACTCAGGGGGTGTCGTTATTGCCCTAAGTATTCCTGTGGCCCCTCACCTCATATGCTACATGGTCACAGGGACAATCATCTGTGAGGTGTTACTCTTCTTTAAAGTCCCCTGAGACAGGTCACAATTAACTCAAGAGAAAAGACGAAGAAAGATTATTTACCCAGATGAAAGCAGAAAATCAGAGAACAATGCAGAAAGTATCTCTGTTTTTAAAGGGTCATGAATTCATCTCCAGGAGCAAAGACAGACACAGAGCTTTGCATGTGACCGTCTCCCTGGGCTGGCATCCTGCAGAGTTACCAAGGTGAGGGCACACTCCTTAGGGTACAGCTTCCCTTACAAACCTCCAGCCAGCGCTCACTGATAACAGCTCAGGAAGTCCTTTCTAGAGTCAGCAAGGCCTAAATGGAAATTACATCTGAAATATCTGATTGTTGGAGGTGCTTTCCTGCAGACGTTCCCATCAATCAATCAATACTTATAAAGATCCTAGCACTGCTCTTCCCCTTAAGACACGGGCGTAGCACGCAGATGCCCTAGATTCAGAGACCTTGTCATCTAAAGGGCTGAAGCGGGGAGGGTTGCCAGATATGATACAGGGTAACAGTTAAATCTGAAACTCAAACAACGAATCGTTTTTTAGGATATGTGTGTCCCAAGTATTTCATGGGACATACTTAGACTAAAAATCTTTTGTGTTTTATCTGAAATTCAAAGTTAACTGAGAATCCTGGATTTCTGTTTGCTTAATCTGGTAATCCTAGTACGGGCCAATGATGGGAAAGGAAAAAGATGGGAAAAAGATGGAAGTTTGCACAAGAAACAGGCAATAGTGGAGGACCTGAGGACGGTGCTTGGAGAATTGGAGGACAGGGAGTGGGGAAGAGGGGTTGGGGTAGGGCTGGGAATGGGAGGAACCAGGGCCAGCTTCCCAGACACACGACCTGAGCAGTCACATGGGACCCAGGGCTTAGAAGAGTCCTGCACTTGGTTCAATGCTCGGCTGTCGTCGTCTGGAAGTCCTTCTTAATTTTGAACAAAGGTTTCCGTATTTTCATCTTGCACTGGTCCCATCAATTACGTAGCTGGCCCTGGGAGCCAGTTTCTAGGTTCTGGAGAAAATACAGCCCAAGGCAAAAGCAGATGTGCTACCACATCGCTGAGGAGTGTACTCCAGAGAAACAGGATCGTGTGCGAAAGGGGATGACACAGGAAAAGAGGAGGACACGCAGGGGAGTGTTACAGAGCCAGCCTCCGGCTGGCGGCAAAAATGACTAATGCCTCGATTTCCCAGGATGTCCTCAGAGAGGCCATCTAAGCACTGCATCCCATACATGTATGTGTACTGGTGGTTGGAAGAGCAAAGAATTCATCCTCAGCTGCCTCCTCTTCTTCCCCTTGCATCAGTCAGAATCCACCAAGATGAGCTGTAAGCTCCTCCCACACACACACACCCCCACCCAGCTAGAGAGCCAGGCGGGACCCAAGCGTGGAGTGGTGCAGAAACCGAGTCCTATACAAACCCACACGAGATGTATTCATACAGTGGATGAGCATTAAGCAATGGCAGCGATAGCCATGGTCGCTCACGACAACGGCACATAGCAAGGGCAATGCTGAACAAGACATCAAAAATCCTTCTACATGACCCAACTCAGAAAGTTCAAAACACAGGTACCACTTCAGCATAAATTTTAGGACTCCATCGTGAGCTAGAAAAGCTATAAAGAAAAGCTACAAAGTGATTACTATACAAATGTGGGTAATGGCTCATGTGAAGCGGAGGGAAAGGACAGTGATGGGAGAGGGTCCAAGGGCACTTCTGGACCTGGAGATGCTCTTCTGTGGTGCCCCAGAGCCTTAGTGAACAAGCCGGAACTGAGGAAAGGTCACTGTTTCAAATGCTGCTGATAAATTGATAAATTGAGATGGACTGTTCTTACACCCACTGGATCCGACACTACAGAGGAGGTCAGTGGTGACCTTGGATTATTCGAGTGAAGTCGAGACACAGAGAGAGAGAGAGAGAGAGAGAGAGAGAGAGAGAGAGAGAGAGAGAGAGAGAGAGAGAGAGAGAGAGGAAGAAATAGGGGACAGTTGGTATGGAAACTCTCCTAAGAGGTTTAGTTGTAAAGGAAAGGATAAATGCAGGGCTGTAACTGGAGACGGAGACGGGAAGGGTTTTGTTTCTTTTTGTTTTTTAAAGGCGTCAGGCGAGATGAATGGGTCTGCACGTGTACTTTAAGAGTTCTCTAGCAAACGGGGAAACTGATCAACAGAAGAGAGGGAAGGATGGCTAGGTCAAGGTCATGAAGCCAGCTAGAGATGATGGGACCTTTGCACCAGCCAAGGGGTAGAAGGAACATGGACAGTCCACGCAGAGTTGCAGAAGAGAAGGCAAGTGGAAGTGCCTGGATGCAGGGAAGTGGGATGGGGGGGCGGCGGCAGCTGTGGTCAGGGGAAGCGGCAGGAGCCCTGTCCTATTGTAAAAATAAAAGCTGCAGATGGGAATGAGAATGGAGAAGAGATGCTAGGAGTTTTGAAAATAGGCAGTGTATGAAACAGTGAGCTTGAAGAGAGCAGAAGAATTCAAGTCCTAGGGGAAAACAGCATGATTGCACTAAGGGTCCACTTGAACTAGGGATCAGGAATGTGAATTAAACACGGACAGCATGGCTGTGTACGTTTCTCCAGCAGTTAGCAGGTGCAAGCACAAGTGGGCAGAAGGTCAAGAAGGGTGGACAGATCCTGAAAAAGGAGAAAATTATTTAGTATTAGAGGCTCCTTTCCAGAACATTCTCAAATTAGGAATGTAATTTTGGACTCACCAGTGGTCATTAAATGTAGAAACAAGAGAGCAAATTATCACCTAAACTAATATAAACCAGACCAATAAAAATCAACACCTTGGCACTGATAAGTTTTAGCAGGTAGTATAATTTAATGGTATTCAGATATCATTACAGAACGGTTCCTAATAGGAACTAAGTTCTAGGAAAAAATTCTGGAATCTAAGACTACAGCATGTCAGTTCTCTCATTGATTTAAACCCGGAATCTAAGAAAAAGATTTTTTTCCCCCATCTATAAGACAGAAGACTAGTACATTTGTTTTTATACAATTAGGTAAGCAAATAAGGAAATAGCAGTTTGCTATTCCCTGGAATATTAATACAAGAGCTATATTTAACAAAAGAATATGCATTATTAATAATAGTAGCACGATTGATTATGGTAAGTATTTTAATAAATTTCAGTAATTGCCACACTTATTAAAAGTAATAAAATTTTAGGACTTCCCTGGTGGCACAGTGGTTGAGAGTCTGCCTGTCGATGCAGGGGACACGGGTTCATGCCCCGGTCCGGGAAGATCCCACATGCAGCGGAGCGGCTGGGCCCGTGAGCCATGGCCGCTGAGCCTGCGCGTCCGGAGCCTGTTGCTCCGCAGCGGGAGAGGCCACAGTGGTGAGAGGCCCGCGCACCACAAAAAAACAAAAACAAAAACAAAAAATGGTAAAAGTAATAAAATTTTAAATGCTGGAAGTCTTCCTTTTTCTGCACAGAAAAAAGTCTGTTTTTTTAAGCAGATCTTATGTGATATAACATGTTTTCAAAAATCTGAGTGTAGTTACCCTCCTGCTTATATGTGAAAGGTACCGTATCCAACAGGAATGAATAGTATTGATACAGGCTCCTGAAAAAAAATCCAATCTGATCAAATTATTTTCTGAAAAATTACTGGATGCATTTAATTTCATTGAAAATATTTATATTTCTTGGATTTACAACATTCTATTTTTAGTGAAATATATTCTTTATCTTTTTGGCACAGAAACATGGAGACAATGAATGTTTTCTTTAAAATCTATTATATGCGACTTCCCTGGAGGTCCAGTGGTTAAGACTTCACCTTCTAATGCAGGGCGTGCGGGTTCGATCCCTGGCAGGGGAGCTGAGATCCCACATGCCTCACGGCCATAAAACAGAAGAAATATTCAATAAAGACTTTAAAAATGGTCCATATCCAAAAAAAAAATCTTAAAAAAGATATATATAATATAATTATATCACTAGAAGGAAGAATACAAAATATTTCAATTGAGCAATCATTTAAGTAATCCTGATGAGGTACTGACTATCTGGTTTTAAATGCCTACTTAGAGATTTGTTAAGTATATCAACTTGCATTCCTTGTATTAGAGTTTACAGTATCCAGTGTCAAACATTTTGCTATATTACTCTGTAATCTAAAAAAAAAAAAAAAAAACCCCGTATGTCTACGTATGTATGCATGTGTATGTGTATGTCTGTGGGTTCTTTAGGGAAGGATAAAACACAGAGATTTGCTGAAATATCTTACAGATAACTGTGTAATTTCTCATAAGGGAAAGGGTAAAACTAGTAGAACTATACAAATTTGCAATAAGAGTTGCAAGACTAAGTCATTTTGCCAAGGAGCGTTTTTATTAATACATGTATAAATATGTATATGTAGGTATATCTCATTATTTCAAAAGGTAAACACATAAAATACAGGATAACTAAACACATGAATTTATTTCCCCCAAAATTTTCCATTTTAAGACTGGTTAGATAATAAATACAGAGAAGGGACTTCCCTGGCAGTCCAGTGGTTGGGACTTCGCCTTCCAGTACAGGGGATGTGGGTTCAATCTCTGGTTGGGGAGCTAAGATCCCACATGACTTGTGGCCAAAACACCAAAACACCAAAACATAAAACAGAAGTAATATTGTAACTAATTCAATAAACACTTTAAAAATGGTTCCCGTCCAAAAAAAAAAAAAATCTTTAGGGGCTTCCCTGGTGGCGCAGTGGTTGAGAGTCCGCCTGCCGATGCAGGGGACACGGGTTCATGCCCTGCTCCAGGAGGATCCCACATGCCGCGGAGCGGCTGGGCCCATGAGCCGTGGCCGCTGAGCCTGTGTGTCCAGAGCCTGGGCTCCGCAACGGGAGAGACCACAACAGTGAGAGGCCCGCGTACAGCCAAAAAAAAAAAAAAAGAAAAACAAAACTTTAAAAAAATTTAAAAATGCAGAGAAGGGATATGCAACTGGTATCTAGAGCATTATTACATTTTTTAGTTAGAATATGAATGACATGTTACTGGTATATAACAGCAAGATAGTAAAATTTTAACTTTCCTTGAATGAGTACACGTGATTCCCTATTTTAAATAGCTTTTTTTGCTTTATAATATAAAGCACAGCATGAAGTCCTAGCCCAGTATCTTGGGCTAAGACAAGTTTGTTTTTTGTTTTTTTGCGGTACGCGGGCCTTCACTGTTGCGGCCTCTCCCGTTGCAGAGCACAGGATCCAGACGCGCAGGCTCAGCGGCCATGGCTCACGGGCCCAGCCGCTCCGCGGCATGTGGGATCCTCCCAGACCGGGGCACGAATCCGTGTCCCCGGCATTTTAAAAGGAGTAATAAGAGAGAAAAACTCAAATTCAACAGCAGCAAACAAACAAGGAAAGGAGAGTAGCTTGGTGCTATAAATATTGGGCAACAGACACCTAGAAAGAAACCAGAAATTTAGAATTTCTTTGAATTTTAAAAATATAGGCATCAATTGTATGTTATATTACACCTGGGATGTTTGGGACAGTGCCACATCAATTGAATATGTCCACAGCAAATGCTATGACTGTTCACTATATGTGGTACAAGACTAGTAACAGAGCCCTATTCTCCAAAAAGGTTACTAAGCAAAGAAAGTGGGTTGAAAAAAATCCTAAGAATGGTACTAATATTCTGCAATGGTACTAATATTCTGCAGTTTGGAGAGAGGCAGAAGCCCACTCAATGAGTGAGCAACTCTGCAAACAATCAAGGGAAGACTTTCAGTAAAGGCAGACTAAGAAAACAAGTCAACAAATAAATGAACTAATAGGATATTGTAAATGCCATGGAACTGGTTGGTGGGGGCAGGAAACACAGGTTACGTGGTCAGAGGAGACCATTCTGATGAAAACAACATTCAAAGATGAGAAGACACCAGCCACATGCAGAGCAAGAGAGTTCTGGGTGCAAGGAGGAGCCTGCACCAGGATCCCGAGGCGGGACAGAGATGCTTATTTTTAAAGATGACGAGGAGGTTTGGAAGGTGTTCAAAGGGCACGTGTACAAGCATAACTGAGTTAACAGCAGTGGTAGCTACAATCACTCTAACCAGGCTGGTCAGCACTCTTCCCATCACTCAACCTGTGTCCTGCAGTCCTGAGCTGCTGACACGAGTCAATCAATAAGCTCCAGTTCTCTGGCCAGGAGCTAAGTTAGGGACAGTATTCCTCAGGCATCTACTGTAAATTCACCATAAACAAGGCAACGTGTGTGCCATTCAGGATGCAAAGATGAGTATGACTTTGCACCAGCCTCCATGAAGGCCAAGTGGCATCTACTAACTAAAAAGCCAGTAATTGCAGGCTGGGGTAACAAATGTTCGGAGTGTATGCAATTGCTCAGAGTAAGACTGTGACATGATGGCACACGCCCAGGGGAGGATGGTCTTCCTTTCTGAGCAAAGCATCACGGGGGTTTTCATTCTGATGCATTCTAGCCTCACTTAGGAGCACTGCGTGGCTCTGCCTACAAGCTCCAACTCATTTCTCACAGAGTGATCCATCAGCGCTTGCTTTTAGTGTGATCTCCACCAGGCTGGAAGAGCTTCTCAACCACTCCTGGCATCTCTCGCTCTCATCGTTTTAGCAGCTGAATCACTCTTCCACGAGATGCGATTTCCTGGGATCCAGGGAGCTGACACTGCTTCATGTTAATTCATTCGAGGCTGAACAGTTACATTGATTAGACAACTCCAAGGACCAGGTCTTGATGCCTCTGGAGCAGCTCTCTTTGAATTTCAATGCCGTTAATGATGGAGGAGTGAGGCCGGTAGGACTTATGCTATCACCTCTGTGTCAAGTTCAACAGACCGTTTCAAGGCTCTTGTTAGGAATAGGAGCTGTTGTTGTGTAGCGCTCCGAAGAGGACTCTTATTAAGTTTCAGTGGTACCAAAGGTTAGGAGGGACAAGCTTATCGTGTGGGGCAACTCATGACCTTTAAGGATATGGTCTGTGTCTGATGCAGACTATTTCACAAAGAATGATGGGAGCGTGGTGTGCACCTAGCAACCGACGCGGAAAAGGGCCAGGGTGGAGGACTGACGCTTCTGCCCGAGCTGCGAGCTGCGTCATTCACGGAGGAACAGCGCAGACAAGGCAGAGAGGAGCTGGAGAGGAAGGCAAGGCCCTGGATGAGGAAACAGCTCCCTTTGCAACCACGTTTCAGAGCATCCGCGCGTGACCCCCCTTCTTAACACTGCAGGTCTCTTGTCTGGCATCAAGCGCCCAAAACATAGTTTTGATCATTTTCAAGTACACATTAGAAAAGCGCAGAGAGCTTCAAAACACCATTCCAGAGAAAATTCACTAGGCTTTTGACTCCGACATTTCTGGACGCAACAGAAAAAAGTGTCTAAGAAGATACGTAAAGAGACAGTCACTCTTAGGACTCTTAATATTCACGGTTTCATTTCCAGTAGCTGCTTACGGTTAATTTCTGCTGTTATTTCCCTCCATTACCTCAAACCTCCTTTAAAAATACGCTATTCTCATCAACCTTGGTGAGTGACGCATCAGAGGAATAAAGAAAGAAGGAAATTGGTGTCCCGGCTACAGAAGAGGGAGAACAGTGAACAGAAAGAGAAACAGAGCCGTCGGTGGAAGAAATCAGGGCAGGCAGTGCCCAGAAAACCTCACTCCCAGAGGCATTTAGGATGGCTAGAGTTTCCACGCCACAAGGGGTGAAGGTAAGAGCCATCCTGCCAATATATCAAAGGAAAGGGGACTTGAGAAGGTTGGAGGACTTGGGGCCACTCGGGTGACAGAGAGTTGGTTTATCTAAGCGCGCTGGGTTACAAATTCAGCCCATCTCCGCGACGTGCACTTCTTTTCTTTATAACTGAACTTAGTTTCTGCTGCAAGCTTCGGCTCTGTGGTGGAGAGTTAATCATAAGCCCTTGCCAGGAGTTGCTCCTGAGTTCCAGGTGAAAACAATAGCCCTGAGGGAGCTGGAAACTGCCCAAGCTAGTTCATCCTCTTTTCATGCAAACAAGGAAGCCCTTATTCTCTCCCGGCCTCTTTCTCGGAGGGAACTCAATCCTGCTGCGGGGGCCCTTCCTAGGTCCATCTGTATTTGTAAATTAAGTTCGCTCTGCTTCCTTCCCCACAGGGGAGCTTGCAGGACCTCCGTGAGGCCCGACTTGTACCGCGGTCTATGTAGTACTCCGTGACACTCTGGAGGGCAGGGGTCCTTCCTGTCCCCACCCCAGGAAAGGGAGAGGGGGATGTGGACAGGAAGACTTTTACATCATCCTTTCCTTTGGGCCCTAGGTTTTTGCAACATAGAAGCCAACACTTTGAAAACCCTAAAGCCTTTCTCTGCTTTTCTGTAGCATCATGACTCCTGGGAGACAAGAACTGATAACTGGCTGAAAACACATAAGAAAAGGAGGGCAGAAACACAAGAAAAGCAGACATTTGGCCTTTTTTCCAAAATACTATCCCTTAAGTAAAGTCCCCAAGATAGCGACATAGGTTGTTCCCAGCCTCGCACCCGCTCAGGAGATCAACTAACAACTGTTCATGCCCAGGACGGCACTGAGCGAATCCGACCAAAGCGGGTGAGGCGACACCCCTGCACCACGGAGACCGAGACAGAGGCCAGTAAAGGGCCCGAGGAGCGGCTACATGCTGACGACTTGCCCTCCCCCAGGCCGGCAGCACTGCACGGGGCCTCCCCTGAGCGTCCGGCTCCCCCGGGGGAAGAGAGCCGGGTGGACAGCCCGCCCCGCGGCGCTGTGGGTCGCTTCCTGGGCGTCCCTCAGGAGGAATGTGGGGGAATCTGAGGGAGGAGGGGAGGGGGTTGCAGCACGAGCACACAGGGCTCGGCGGACAGAGCTCCCACCCACGCAGCCGGCTGGCAGGCCAGCCGGCAGCTCTGCCCCTTGGCAGAGCCAGGACAGGGACGCAGTCGGACCAGGGAACTCAGCGGGTCACAGGCCAGCCAGACCCAGGGCCCCCAGTAAGGGCCCTGCTGGCCTTGGAGCCTCGTCTGCTCACCCCGGCTCACGCCGGGCAGGGGAGTCCCGCCTCAGGCCTGCCCACTGCTGAGTGCAACTCCTGGCCCCACCTGGAAAAGACCCAAAAGCCTGGCCAGAGCACCTGCACGCTGCTTACCTTAGTGACACTCAAGCAGAGAGGGCGGCAGGCAGAGTTGACCATCCACGCAGCAAAGCCCGGGAACTTGGCCTGCAAGTCAGCTTGAGTTAAGACCCCGACGAACAAGAAGCCTCCCAGGGCCTAGAGCTCTCTTCCGGCCCCACCCATTCCAGGGAGCTAATTTATAGCCCCACCCACTGCTGAGTGTAGCTCCAGCCCCACCTGACCAGAAAGCCTGACTGGGAACACCTGGGAGGCTGCTTGGAGCCGGCGTTCCTGCCAGGCCTGGTCAGGGGAGATAACTTAGCCCCGGATTCCTGGAGTGCAGCTCCCAGCCACACCACACCTGAGCAGAAAGCCTGGCCAGGACAACAGGAAAGCTGGGCACCCTGACAACTCCTGGGCACAGAGTCCAGCAGGCAGAGCAAAGGCAGTGGGCCAAGTTAGCCACAGAACCTGGAGCATGAGTTGGCTTGAGTCAAGACCACAGAGAGCCTTGCTGGAACTGGAGCCATTTCTCCTGCTCTAACCAGTGAGGGAGACTAATTCAGAGCCACCACACACACCCCCGCCCCCCACTGCTCAATCCAGCCTTTAGCCCAAACTGGGAGCCCAACCAGAGCACAGGGGGGCTGTAGAGCCCTTCCTACAGCCCCGCCTACAATGACACCTGAACAGAGAGCAGAGCCTATGGCTGTCCAGTCCACAGAGCAAAACCAGTGACCCCATCTGGCCAGGGAATTCGGTGCACAGTCTTACCTGATTCAGGTCCCCAATGAGCTATGTGGGCTTTGGAGCCCATTCTGCACCCCACCAGGGCAGGGAAGCTAATTCATGGCCCCATCTACATCTGAGTATAGTACCCAGTCCTGACTGTCTAGGAAGCCCGAACAGAAAACTCAGGCAAGCACAGAGCCCATGCTACAGCATCTCTTGAGCAGGGAACCAAGCCAGCAGTCCTAGTCACCTGTTCCCAGCCAGTGGGAACCACACCACCCCTGACCTCGGAGCTCAGGCAATGGCCTTGCCCCAGAATAGACCCTGACAGCAGGCCCCACCTGCCCAAGGACATTAAGAGTGGACACATCTAAAACACCCACCTGAGCTGACTGGTGCAGAACTGTCTCTGCCAAAGCAAACCTGGAAACTACAGAAGAGGAAACCACCTGCTCAAATGCACAGATACCAATATAAGGAGTCAAGGATCATGAAAAATCAGGTAAACATGACACCACCAAAGGAAACTAATACATCTTCAACAGCTGACCCTACAGAAATGGATGTATCAGCTGTCAGACAAAGAATCCAGAATTATCCTCTTAAAGTTTAGTGAACGACAGGAGTACACAGACAGAAAACTAAAATAAATCAGTAAGGAAATGCCTAAACAAATAAGAAATTCAAAAAAGCAATAGAAACCATCAAAATACAAACAAAACAAGAAACAGAAATCCTAGAGCTAAAAACTACAATAACAGAACTGAAGAATTTAACAGAGAGCTTCAAAAGCAAACTAGATCATAGAACACAGAACATCCGAAATTACCCAGTCAGAGGAGCAAAAGAAAAAATAATGTAAAAGAGTGAAGAAAGCCTATGGGACTTACGGGATATAATCAAAAGAAACAATATCTGCATTATGGGAATTCCAGAAGTAGAAAAGAAAGAAAAAGGGAGAGAAAGTATATTTAAATAATGGCTGAAGACTTCCCAAACATGGGGAGAGAAATGGGCATCCATTTCCACGAGACCCAAAAGACCCCCAATAGGTTGAACTCAAAAAGGGCTACACTAAGTTACATTATAATTAAATTGTCAAATATCAAAGACAAAGATGGAAATAAAGGATGTTAATTAACATTATAAAAACATAAAAAGGCAGTGTAAAACTTACTGGTAATGATAACTATATAGTTACAGTTCAATTCTGTAATATGATAATGGTGATGCATAATTCACTTACAACTCTAGTTTAAAAGTTAAAAAACAAAAGTAGTAAAAATAACCATAATTATAATAACCTGGGACTTCCCTGGAGGTCTAGTGGTTAAGACTTTGCCTTCCAATGCAGGGGGTGTGGGTTCAGTCCCTAGTCAGGGACCTAAGATCCCATATGCCTTGTAGGTAAAACACCAAAACATAAAACAGAAGCAATATTGTAACAAATTCAATAAAGACTCTAAAAATGGTCCACAGCAAGAAAAAAAAATCTTAAAAAAAGAAATAATAATCTGTTATTGGATAATATGAAAAATATGAAAACTGTGACATCCATAACCTAAAATGTGAGGTGGAGGAGAAATAAAAGTGTAAAGTTTAACAGTGTTACAAAAGTTAAGTTGTTAATCAATTTAAAATAGGGTGTTATAATTTTAAGATATTTTATGTAAGCCTTATGGTAACTTCAGGGGGAAAACCTGTCATAATTACACAAAAGAACATGATAAAGAAACCAAAACATACTAATACCAAAAGACATCAAAACAGAAAAAAAAGATATCAGGATAAGAAGCAAGGAACAATGGATCTACAAAACAGTCAGAAAACAACAAACTAAATGACAATAGTAAGTCCTTATCTATCATTACTTTAAATGCAAATAGATTGAAATTTGCAATCAAAAGACATAGAGGGCTGAGTGGATTTTTTGTTTTAACATCTTTATTGGAGTATAATTGCTTTACAGTGGTGTGTTAGTTTCTGCCTTAATACAAAGTGAATCAGCTATGCATATACATATATCCCCATATCTCCTCCCTCTTTCGTCTCCCTCCCACCCTCCCTATCCCACCCCTCTAGGTGGACACAAAGCCCCAAGCTGATCTCCCTGTGCTATGCAGCTGCTTCCCACTAGCTATTTTACATTTGGTAGTGTATATATGTCCATGCCACTCTTTCACTTTGTCCCAGCTTACCCTTCCCCCTCCCTCCCTGTGTCCTCAAGTCCTTTCTCTATGTCTGCATCTTTACTCCTGCCCTGCCCCTAGGTTCTTCATAACCACATTTTTTTTTAAGATTCCATATATATGTGTTAGCATATGGTATTTGTTTTTCTCTTGAGGGCTGAATGGATTTTACAAAAAGATCCAACAATGTACTTCCTACAAGAGACCAACTTTAGCCTTAAAGACACAAGTAGACAGAGTGAAGGAATGGAAAAAGGTATTTCTAGCAAATGGTAACCCCCTCCCAAAAAAATATAGGTATCTATACTTATATCACACAAATTAGACTTTAAATTAAAAATGGGAAAATGAGACAAAGAAGGTCATTACACAGTGATAAAGGGATCAATACACGAAGAAAATACAACAATTGTAAATATTTAGGCATCCAACGTCAGAGTATCTAAAAATAAACAAAAACTAACAGAGCCAAAGGAGAAATAAACAGCAACACAGTACAATACAATAATAGATAGGGACTTTTAATATCCCACTCTCAACAATACATGTATCATCCAGAGAAAATAAATAAAGATACAGTAGATCTAATCAACACCATAGACCAAATGTACCAAACAGACATATACAGATTAGTCTACCTGACAACAGCAGAAAACAAATTCATCTCAAGCACACATGCTACATTTTCTACGATAGACCACATGTTAGGTCACAACACAAGTCTTAGCAATTCGAGAAGATTGAAAGCACACCAAACATCTTCCCTGACCACAAAGGAATGAAACTAGAAACTAATAACAAGAGGAAAACTGATGGAAATTAAGTAACATTCTCTTGAACAACCAATGGATCAAAGGCAAAATTAAAGAAAAAACTTAAAAAGTTTCTTGAGATAGATGAAAATGGAAACACAACATACCAAGATTGATGGAACACAGCAAAAGCAGTTCTAAGATGGATGGTCATAGCAATAAACACTTACATTAAGAAACAAGAACAATCTCAAATAAGCAACCTGACTCTGCACCTCAAGGAACTAGAAAAAGAACAAATTAAGCCAAAAGTTAGCAGGAGACAAATAATAAAGATTAGAGCAGAAATAAATAGAGACCAGGAAAACAATACAAAAGATTAATAAGAGTTGCTTCTTTGAAAAGATAAACAAAATATAAAAGTTTTGGCTAGACTAACCAAGGAAAAAAAAAGAAAGCGGACCTAATTTGACAAAATTATAAATGAAAGACAAGACATTACAGTTGATACCACAGAAATATAAAGGATCGTAGGAAGATACTATGAACAACTATATACCAAGAAACTGTACAACCTAAAAGAAAAGATTAAATCAGTCATCAAACATCTCCCAACAACAAGAGCAGAAAAAGTCTAAGACCAATTGGCTTCGCTGGTGAATTTTACAAAACATTTAAAGAAGAATTAACACCAATCCTTCTCAAACTCTTCCAAAAAATTGAAGAGGAGGGACCACTACAAAACTTATTTATGAGGCCAGCATTAACCTGATACCAATGCCAGAAAAGGACACCACAAGGAAAGAAAATTATAAGGTCAACATCCCTGATGAATATTAATGTAAAATTTTTCAATAAAATACTAGCAAACTGAATTCAGCAGCACATTAAAGGATCATTCACCATAATCAACTTGTATTTATCCCTGGGATGCAAGGATGGTTCAACATCTGCAAACCAACAGAAGTATGATCAGCTCAATAGATACAGGGAAACCATTTGACAAAATTCATTGTGTGTTCACAATAAAAACGTAGGAAATTGGGTATAGAAGGAACATACCTCAACATAATACCGACCATATGGTACTGGCATAACAATAGAAACATAGACCAATGGAACAGAATAGAGAGCCCAGAAATTAACCCATGCACATATGGTCATCTAATATATGTCAAGAGAGCTAAGAATAATCAGTGGAGAAAAGACAGTCTCTTCAATAAATGGTGCTAGGAAAATTGGGCATTCACATGTAAAAGACTGAGACTAGAGCGGTATCTTACGTAATCACAAAAATTAACTCAAAATGGATTAAAGACTTAAATGTAAGACTGGAAACGACAAAACTCTTAGAAAAAGCATAGGAAAAAAGCTCTTTGGCATGGGTCTAGGTAATGATTTTTTTGGTTATGACATCCAAAGCACAAGCAACAAAAGCAATAACAAACAAGTGGGGCTACATCAAACTAAAATGTTTTGCACAGCAAAAGAAATGATCAACAAAAAGAAAAAAAAAACCTACAGAATGGGAAAAAATATTTGCTAACCATACATCTGATAAGGGGTTAAAATCCAAAACATATGAAGAACTCAAACAACTCAATAGCAAAATAATAATCCAATTTTAAAATGGGCAAAGGACCTGGATTGACATTTTTTCAAAGAAGATATATGAAGGGCCAACAGATACATGAAAAACTGCTCAGCATCACTAGTCATCAGGGAAACGCAAATGAAAACCATAATGGGGTATCACGTCACACTTGTTAGAATGGCTGTCATCACAAACACAAGAGACAACAAATGCTGGTGAGGGTGTAGAGAAAAGGAGACCCTTATGCACTGTTGATAGTATTGTAAATTGATGCAGCCACCATGGGAAACAGTATGGAGGTTCCTGAAAAAGTTAAAAATAGGGCTTCCCTGGTGGCACAGTGGTTGAGAGTCCGCCTGCCGATGCAGGGGACACGGGTTCGTGCCCCGGTCCGGGAAGATCCCACATGCCACGGAGCGGCTCGGCCCGTGAGCCATGGCCACTGAGCCTGCGCATCCGGAGCCTGTGCTCCGCAACGGGAGAGGACACGACAGTAAGAGGCCTGCGTACCACACAAAAAAAGAAAGTTAAAAATAGAACTATCGTATGAGACAGCAATTCTACTTCTGGAACTATATCCAAAGGAAACAAAAACACCATGTCAAAGAGATATCTGCACCCCTCTGTTCATAGCAGCATTATTCATAATAGCCAAGGCATGGAAACAAACATAGATGGATGAACGGATAAAGATGCTGTGAGAGATCTATAGATATAGATGATAAAGATACAGAGATAGACATGTACAATATTACTCGGCCATAAGAAAGAAGAAAATCCTGCCGTGTGGGCATCATGCTAAGTGAATTAAGTCAGACAGAGAAAGACAAATACTGTATGATGTTCCTCATATGTGGAATAAAAAAAAAAACACCAAAGTCATAGAAAATAAAGATTATAAAATAAGTAAGTACTGAGGACGTAACATACAACATGATGACTACAGCAAACACTGTTGTATCATATATTTGAAAACCGTTAAGAGAGTAGATTCAAAAAGTTCTCCTCACAAGATAAAAAAATTTTTTTCTTTTACTATATACGAGATAATGGATGTTAACTAAACTTATTGTGATAATCATATCACTATTGTACAGAAGTCATTTTTCTGTATACCTTAAACTTACACAGTACTGTATGTCAATTATATCTTAATAAAACTGGAGGCAAAAATGTAACAGTATCCTGTTATATGAGGAAAGTATTTTTCTATTATTCACTAAGTGGTTAGCTTTCCTCACAAAGCAGAAGGTATCCTATCACCGCCCGGAAGTCATCTGCTCCTCCCACGCCTGCTGTAGGAAACATGCCAATCCTCTGTTAATAGGATGGTGCCGAGGGCTTCCCTGGTGGCGCAGTGGGTGGGAGTCCGCCTGCTGATGCAGGAGATGCGGGTTCGTGCCCTGGTCCGGGAAGATCCCACATGCCGCGGAGCGGCTGGGCCCGTGAGCCATGGCCGCTGAGCCTGCACGTCCGGAGCCTGTGCTCCGCAGCAGGAGAGGCCACAACAGTAAGAGGCCCGCGTACCGCAAAAAAAAAAAAAAAAAAAAAAAAAAAAGGAGGGTGTTGAGTCCTGGCCATTCTCTGAGTCTATGCAAAATTTGCCTTCCTGGAGCGTTCTGTCCTCCAAGTACTGAGCAAGTTGCTTCAAAACACTATGATTCCGTAACAAGCATTTGTTCAAAATGAAATTATTTTGCTGGTTTTCATATTCATTTATTCACTCAAATGCGATGTTCCACATGCTGAGGAAACAGAGCTCTGAGGGGCCCATGGTACAACGGAGGGAACGGACAGACACACGTGAACAAGTAAACACGTGGGCGTCAGATGGGGAGAAGCCATGTGGGGTGAAGAGAGCCGCTCCTTCATGTCGCAAAGGCCTCCCTGGGAAAGGAACGTTCAAACCCATGGAGGTGGATCCAACAAGAGATAAAGGCAGAAGGGAGGATCTGCTGGCGTGGCCAGAGTAGGTGAATGGGGGACGCAGTGGCAGTGAGGTCCAGGGCCACCAGGGCCAGAGCCTGTGGGCTGCGTAGGTCCCAGTGGGACTGGCTTTTAAACTGAGTCTCCTGGGAGCCAGAGCAGGGTTTGAGCAGAGAAATGGCATAATCTGACTTTGTATTAATGGGATTTCTCTCACCATTGGGGGGTGGGGGGTGAGGGCAGGAGCAGGGACACAGCTACGGGCTTTGCCATAATCAAAGTGGCCAAGGGCTGTGGTTTGCTCCCGGTGACAGCGGGGCTCGTGGTGGGGCACAGCTGGGTTCTGCATGTTTTGAAGGTGGTGCCCACAGGACCAGCTGTGGGTACAAACCACTAGGCATCACAGCCTTGTGCATATGTAATTGCACCCTATCCCCATCAAGCTCTATTCCTCCCCAATCATAGCTCTTAATCCACCAGGGGAATTGTCACGTAGCATCAATGGAGTCCGCTCATGTTCAGCAAACTGGGGTAACTAATAACAACCACCTCCACGGATGTTCCCAACAGCAACATGCCAAAGGTCTCCTCACCCGCTTCTCCACCTTTCATTCACCCTCTGTGATCAATTACTTCCCACTTCACTTCTTTGGGATGACATTGGCCTCAGCGTTCTCCAAAGAGAACAGCCTCTGTTCCAGAAATTGCATGGCCAGCTGTCTTCCCAAGAAAGGTGGAACTTGCAAGTGACCCTTCATGGTTTTGGTAATAAAATTCCTGATCTATGCAACACCTTTTTCCCATTTCTCAGAATGACATGTTAGCGAAAGGTCACAAGCTGGCTCTGTTCCCTATGTACTTTGCAAGGTAATACATTCTGAAAAGAAAAGCTTCACAGAAAGGTCAAGATACAGAATCTATTTTCCCGGCTGTAAAATACTGAACATTTGCTTAGATTCATGGACCATGCTTCAGTCGCCAAGATGGCGTCACCCTTCCTTTAAACTAATGAGAATTTTTAAGTATCAAAAGTCGGAAAAAGAAACAAAGCAAAATACACAAAGGTCCTCGATCAGCTCAAACATCTGTGAAGTCACTTGCAACCCTCACCCCGCCCTAGAACATACACGCAGACCACACGCATTTCACGTGGCTTTGCTTAATAATGACACTGATTTAAGATTTTCAAGCAAAGTTGACTTTAAATTTGAATAAGTTGAATTCTAGTATAAAAATTAATCCCATTTTAAAATCAAGAGTATGTTCCCTTAAGGAAAAACATCCCCAGGCACACCAAGATGAGCATTTTTAACAAGGGTGAGTTAGGATGACACGGCCGGCAGACAACATTCTGGACACCAATTGGAACCCCAGCTCCCAGGGCAGCCCTCCAGGCTTCAGGCTACTCCCAGGACTCTGCCACCCCGGAGGGAGCTCCCTCGGCCACTGACCTAAACTAGAAACCTCACTACTCCTGGAAATTCCCCAGCTCCTACCAGATTCTTCCCGTTTTCTCTTTTGTCAGGTGATTTCAGCAGCTCCTACGGCAGCCACAGCATCACATTTTTTTAACAAGTCATTGCTATTTACCTCTCGGCAAATACTTTCCTTCCTTCGTTAAGTATCTAAGTTAAAAATTAAGGATACAGAAAGTCCCCTATGTACGAACCTTCAAGTTGCAAACTTTCAAAGATGTGAACGGGTGTTCAGGCGGGAGTGAAACTGCAGCTCGCCCTCCATCCCCTATTGCTGAGGATCCTTCAGCTCTACCATCTCCCACCTCCTCTCCCCCCCTCCAGTCAGTAACTCTTCTTGCCTGTTCCCTCAATGCCAGCCTCTGGATGCCAGCTGTTGTACTGGACTACTGTACTTTTCAAGGTAGTGTAACGTTAAAAACGTTTATTTTTTTGTTTGTTTTGTATGTTTTCTTTGTGTGAAGAGTATTATAAACCTATGACAGTACATACTATATAGCCAACTGTCAGTGGGGGCACCTGGGCTAACTTGGTAGGACTTATGAACAATTTGGACTTATGAACGCACTCTCAGAACGGAACTCATTTGCCGTAGGGCACTTACTGTGTTGCGTTTGCTTCCTGTGTTGATCTTTCAGAGACCTGTCAATAAGGTACCTCAGGGATGGAGGTTTAATCTTCTTTGTTAAGCTGTACCATTTTGGGGGGAAATCATGACAAAGACGGCACCAGGAGCAATGTGACTCATGGGAACATAGCTGCTTTAGATGATGTGGCACCTTCTCTCTGGGGAAACAGAGCCCTCCCATACCTAAGTCCTCGCTTAGGAACGTAATTTCACAGGTTGGTTTTTTTGTTGTTGTTTGGCTTGTTTCATTTTTACAAATATTGGGGACGCTGTAAGACCCCCCCCCGTCCTCAGTTCTCATAATCTTTCCAAAAAATGCTGGAAAAGCTAATAACATTTTTAAACTAGCAATAGTTCCCCTTGCTTAGTTTTACATCTATAGACTGAATGAGATGAATATACTGAAACTGCTTTTTAAATTATATATTTTACATGTGAAGACACATATCAGCTGTTTAAAAAATAACCATTTATCATAGAACCTAAAGAAATAATTTTTCAAACTTTACTTTTCTACCATTCTAATTGAAATTGGTAAAATAAATAAAATATGTATTTTGTATTTTCTCTTAAAAAATGGTGCTTATCCAAGCCCTTAGAAAAGGAATTCCTTGGCAATTTGGTATCTTATATGTTAGAAAAATCAAATACATATTGAAACATGGCTTCAATAATGACACCAAATCTAGAACTCCTTTGTCACATCTATGGGGTGTCAACTGAAAAAATGCACAGCCTAGAAGTTGAGAGTTATGTGTTATTTGGTGGACGAAAACTGAGGACTTAAGCCCAGGACACAGCCTCTCAGACAGCTCTGAGGGACTGATCTGAAGAGGTAAGGGAGGAGTGAGGATATATAGGAGGTTTTGCAACAAAGACCAGGTGGTCGGAACATCAAAAGATTACTGTTAGTTAAAGAAAACCAGACACCTCAAGTTAAGGAATTTAGCGCTTTTCTGTGTATGCGAAGATGCAAGAGCCTGGGCTCACTGAAATCATTCCTTTGATCTACACCTCAGCTCTCTGGGGCCAGCGTCCTATACTTTTTCATCCTGAGTCTCCTCGGGAGTGCATCACTGGGGGGCTGCAGTGGCTGAGGGCTTGATGGCCAGCATCCTGTTTCCATCCTGAGTTCCCTCAGCGCTCACTGTCAGGGTGGCTGCAATGTGATGGCTTGATGGCTGCAACATCTTTTGTTTACTGATATGGCCGGCAATATTTTTCATTCACAGGGGACAAGAATTTATTCACTTATTTATCCCCAGTAGAAAAAAAATGCCTAACATTTACTAGGGCCCAGTCAATATTGGTTTAATGAATACATCCATACCCTGAATTCACATTTCCCTTGACCAGGATTTGCCCAAAGCAGAGCCCAGGATGGTGGGTCCTTAACCACTCCTGCCACCAACTTGAACTTTGTAACCAAGTCCCGGCTCAGTCAATGCTTCTGATCCTTACCCAAATTGCAGGATGTTTTACACCCATTTGCTACAGTTTGGGTTTAAAAAGCAAACAACAGTGAAACAAGTTCTTTATGGATTTTTAATTATTTTAGGAATCTAGAATTTAAACTTGAACTTGGCCATGATAAAGGGATAAGAGAAAATCAATAGAGCTAAATGAATTACTGGCAGAAATAAATGCTTCATTGATTATACAAACATAGACACACACTATTCCAGGAGAAATTTAAAAAAAAAAGTAACCAGTAACCTAGCTGGAAATAGAGATTGGAAGACCCCATTTACTTGGTCTGTATGCAAGTTAAAAAACAAACAAACAAACAAACAAAAAAAACAGAAAAAACCAAAACTAACCCAGAGGCTTTCATTTTGTGAGAAAGGAGGGAAGAAAGATTGAAAGGCAGGCAGGCAGGAAAACTGTTCATTGTTTCTCTATTTTTCATCATTGCTGCAACCAATAATGGTACCTGGTGATAGCTTAGATACTACATGAGTCTAGTGGCCATTATAATATTGTTTGTTTCGACTGGTTGATACATACAGTCATTAAGCTTCTAAGAACTCAAAGAAACCATGAAGGAGCAGTAGACTGAAACAGTGTTAACTTATGGAAGCACGAGGTTAAGAACTCACTGATAAACCAGTCCAGGTAATTCTCTGAGGCCAACATTAAACCACGTGGTTTTAAATTTTTCTTAATAATGAAATGCACATCTTTCTAAGAGGTAAATTTTTCCAGGAAGTATTTTTTTAATCAACAGATTTGAAAAATAAGAATTACTATTATTATAAAAGGCAAGTTTAACTATGGAAGTTTTTATTCTAATATTTCACAAACATACGGTTACTTAAATTAACTTTCCAGAAAATAGTTGTCTTAGAAACTATTTCAGCAATAATCTGACGATGGTTATGTGTGTTCCATTACCTAGTTGAGATAGAGGGCTTCTATGCCCTTTGGAGATCTTTTAAGAGAAAGGTGGAATATTATAGCAACAAAAGAACTTAGAGACCAAAGTAAGAATTGCTTTCAAAAAGCTAACAGAAATGCAATTGATTATGAAACGAAGAAAACACCATATCAGAAAAACAAAGACTAGATGCTGTTTATTGCTTCTTTGAAAAACAGTCTAAAAAAATGAATGAGTTGGGGGATACGTCTTTAAAAATCAGTAAATCAACCACTCACTTTATTTTTACTGGGAAGATGTATACTTATAGTATCTGGAAGCCTTGACTTTTGATATAATAATATACATAATAGTAGCAACATTGCAGTAAATAAAGAAAATAAACAGGCTCTTTGGGCAAGGTGCATTGTTATGTTATAGAGCATAAATGAATTAAAGTTATATTCAACCATTGTTTTCAGCTGGGGAGGTATTTTCAGGTTGTTTTAAGTGTTTTACACATGTTATCTCTTGTGAGCACCACAGTAGCATCATTCCATAGGTAATGTTACCGCTATGTTAAAATAAGAATTGTTTGATGTTACACTTTTAAAAGAACTTGGCAAGTAGAACATTCCTAAAAGGTAATTTTCTAAGACTACAAAAAACAAAAGGCAAATCACAGAGGATTATTAATTTGTTCAATTTGTCAACTTCTACCCCTTCTCAAACATAATTGGAAACAATATACAAAATATAGGTTCCAAAGGTTAACAAATTGCAGTCGTATTTCAGAACCATAAAAATAAAATGTAAGCAGATAACTCATAGTAAGTTCCCAGGATCAGAAAGAAGTTTAGCTGTGAGTACCTCAGGGGAGACAAGTTTTTTTGTTTGTTTGTTTGTTTTCCTGGAACTAAATTCTAAAAGACTGTCTCATATGGGGATTTATATAGGGCACATTAAATAATGGAATAGGTGGTGCCAGAGTCAATGAAGAGGCAAATTTTGTAAGCCTCTTGCTTGTTGCAACCTCCACAAAACCTGAGAACGGCCCATAACAGCGCAGCACATCTGGAAAGGACAAACTGACGGCCAAATACATTGCTTTTCAGCCACAGAGTCCGACTCAAGGACACAGCTTCAAGCCTGCTGAGAAGTCAGTGCCAATTATTGCCCTGGGATGGTCTTTTCTAATGATGCTTCTTTCAAGTGGGGCATTTTTTAAAAGGTTGGAATAGGGCAATTTGGGTTTATAGTCTGGGACGAGAGCCTAGTAAACTCCTTGATTTGGGCTAAAGGTAAACTGCAGGCCATAGACACCACAGGAAGCTCAGCCAGTATCTTAACCCTGAAAGCAGCCACCCCACCCCAGCATGTGACTCACAGTGAACCACTAGGAAGACAGGATTTTCTTCGGGTGGTCACTTCTGATCCACTCCTGGAGACATTACACAGTGCAAGGATAGAAACCAACGCTCATGAGAACTACGCAATGTTAGTTCAACAAAATGCTTGATTCTCAGCATTGCTTTGTATTCCAAAACACAACCCTTAATAAAGATGATTATAGTGACAGAAGTAAGAATCAATCTTTTCCTAGAGAGTATTTGGAAGATTGTGGTTTCCAAGGATAAAGCAGAGATTAGGATTATTTTAACGTTATAGTCCAGTTTCTTTTCATTTACACTTTTATGTCTAAGATTTTTATTGATTTTGAATAAGCCATATCCTTTCCAACTCCATATTAAAGGATTCACCAGCATACAGAACTTTATAATAAATTCAAGCAAAAGGAGACTGGCATTTAAATAATTTAGATTGACGGCATTACCCTGTGATTTCATTTTCTACATTCTTTTTGTTTTGTTTTGTTTTTGTTTTTGTTTTGTTTTTTTGCGGTACGCGGGCCTCTCACTGTTGTGGCCTCTCCGGTTGTGGAGCACAGGCTCCGGAAACGCAGGCTCAGCCGCCATGGCTCACGGACCCAGCTGCTCTGTGGCATGTGGGATCTTCCCGGACCGGGGCACGAACCCGTGTCCCCTGCATCGGCAGGCGGACTCTCAACCACTGCGCCACCAGGGAAGCCCTCATTTTCTACATTCTTGAGTAGAAAACAGACATTTCAACTCAACTGCATGAATTTTACAGGCTGGGGAAAGCAGAAGACAGCAAAACAGTAGACTCTTTGAAATCCCCAAGAAGTTTCGTGTCATATGCTTAGCTACTGCCCTAGCCAAGCCTCAAAGGAGGCTAAAGTCACTTTCTGAAAACGGCAGAGATGTGACTGAAGGTGTGGCAGCAGCCCCAGTGCATTGGGCGAGTTTTTCTTCTGCAACAAAACTCAATTTTGTCTTATACTTCTAAACTACACATAGCTCCATTTACTTACTTTGGCAGAATCTTCCAAATACTAAGTCCTTTCTTCTCCTTGTCTTTAAAGTAAATAGAGTCAAGATAAGCTGCCTCTACAGCTCAGTATCAAGAAACAAACAACCCCATCAAAAAAAGGACAGAAGACCTAAACAGACACTTAGGTCATCTTCCAAAGAAGACATACACATGGCCAATAAACCCATGAAAAGATGCTCAGCATCACTAATTATCAGAGAAATGCAAATCAAAACAACAACGAGGTATCACCTCACACTGGTCAGAATGGCCAACATCAAAAAATCTACAAATAATAAATGTTGGAGAGGGTGTGGAGAAAAGGGAACCCTCCTGCACTGGTGGTGGGAATGTAAATTGGTGCAGCCGCTATGGAGAACAGTATGGAGGTTCCTTAGAAAAAGAAAAATAGAACTACCATACAACCCAGCAATCCCATTCCTGGGCATATATCCAGAAAAGATGAAAACACTAATTTGAAAAGATACGTGCGCCCCTATGTTCATAGTAGCACTGTTTACAATAGCCAAGACATGGAAGCAACCTAAGTGTCCATTGACAGATGAATGGATAAAGAAGATGTGGCCCATATATACAATGGAATATTACTCAGCCGTAAAAAGAATGAAATATTACCATTTGCAGCAACATGGATGGACCTAGAGATTATCATACTAAGTGAAGTCAGATAGAGAAAGACAAATATCATATGATATCACTTATATGTGGAATCTAAAAAAAAAAAATACAAATGAACTTATTTACAAAACAGAAATAGACTCACAGACAGAGAAAACAAACTTAGGGTTACCAAAGGGGAAAGGTGGGGGAGGGATAAATTAGGGGTTTGGGATTAACAAATACATACTACTATATATAAAATAGGTAAACAACAAGGACATACTGTGTAGCATGGGGAACTATATTCAAAATCTTGTAATAACCTATAATGGAAAAGAATCTGAAAAAGAGTATGTACATATATAGAAAGATATAAAACTGAATCACTTTGCTGTACACCACAAACTAACATAACATTGCAAATCAACTACACTTCAATAAAAAGTTGTTTTGAAAAAAAACGAAACATATATTCATATAACCAAAAAAAAAAAAAAGGATAAACTGCTTTTACCTTCTTTTGTTGGCTTTATTTTTTTTTTTTTTTTTTGCGGTACGCGGGCCTCCCACTGTTGTGGGCTCTCCCGTTGCGGAGCACAGGCTCCGGACGCGCAGGCTCAGCGGCCATGGCTCACGGGCTCAGCCGCTCCGCGGCATGTGGGATCTTCCCGGACCGGGGCACAAACCCGTGTCCCCTGCAACGGCAGGCGGACTCTCAACCACTGCGCCACCTGGGAAGCCCCTGATTTTTTTTGTAAACCAATGCAGGTAACACCGCTAAGCTGAACATTCAAGACTCAGATGGCTCAATCAGGAAATAACCTCATTTTATGCAGTGCTGACCTTTAAACTTCCTCTGTGAGCCTAGGTCTTTACCTAACCCTGCCTGAAATCTCTGAGAAAGCCCATAATCTCTTCAAGCACCGTTAGATAGTAAGATGACCTCCATTCACTTTCCAGCATAAGAATAGTCATAAATAGATCCAGCCTGGTGGGATTTCCTAAAAGCCTGACTTTATTTAAAGTTAAAAGCTGTTGCCTCTCCTGGGCGAGACAGGCTTAGGAGGCTCTCATGGGGCTATATTCAACGTCTGTTCTATTTCCCCACCTCCCTGCCTCTCTGCCCACTGATTTTCTAACTCTGATTTGGGCAGGTTTGGAGCAGAGGCAGAAAGAAGCGTCAAGAGCAGAACAAGTGTCATCAGGGCTGGTTCTCCCGGCAGGTGCGGAGGGGGGCGGGGTGACCTTATCTCCCACGGGCGGGTGGCCACAGCTGGCTCCTGTCCTCGCACGGCATGCGTGGGCTTCACTCCAGCCTGGGGACAACTGGTCCCCCTCACAGAGGCAGCAGCAGTAAATTCTCCTCCGGCATGCACGGGGGTCCTTCTGTGCCTGTAGACCCCGGAGCTCACTCCCGGCTGTAGAGTCCTCTTGAACAGGATTTAAGGTGGCTCGAGAAGAGCTCTCTCCCCTGGGAGACTCGCTTCTGGCTGCTCATGCGTGCTTGCCCCGCCACTGGCACCCGATCCACCTGGCCGGCTCTTCGCTCTCTAGCCTGTAGAGCCTGGACACCACTGCTCATCTCCCGCTCACACGTGTACTTCATAGACGGCTTGGTGTTCTTTCTCTGATCCTGCAGCGCCCTCTCCTGGACTTTCACTCCCACAGCATCTTGGCAATTGGGCAAGATGCCTGAATTCAGAGCATTCAGAGGGGCTCTGCTCTCCTGACTGAAAAGCAGCAGGGATGTGTCTCTTACGTCCTGTAATTTATCCCTGAAGTTAGATGCAAAGGAAGCAAGGTTTCCTACAGTATGGGCCCCTCACCCATCCAAAGACAGAGATGGATGGGCATCTAAGTTTTCTGCCATGACATCAAAATTAAAGGAAAATCCCAGCGACATCTCTCCTAGTATATTAGAAATATGGATCTAGAACACCATGGGCTAGCTCCCTCCTCTCTTCTGTTCGAGGGAAAATATCCTCAATTTCTTTTTTAGAGTTCAGTAAACCTATCAGGTCAGCAGTCTTCCTGGGAAGGAGCGGCAGATATACCTACAAAGACTCGGTGAACCACTCCCTAAAGCAGTTGGTTCTCGCTGAAAGATCTCCTTCGAGGTGCACGACAGCTTGATGCTTTCTGTTAACCCAAGGCATAAGCTTGTGCACGAGTGGTGAAGTTATTCATCATTACAAACGTATTTCCTAGATTCCATCTATGGAGTTCCAGTTATTTCTAACAACTCCAGAGTTGTGTGCGTGTGTGCAGTCTCTAGCCTGGAAGCCGACCATTCCACTAGATTTGGGATCCACTCGATTCGGGATCCACTCGATTCGGGATCCACTAGATTCAGGAGGCATGTGTCTCACAGATGGAATGGCATCTCCTGCTATTGGGCCGTGAGGAGCGTTACTATTCATCACCCACGGGAGTAAGATTCACCGTTTTGTGCAGTGTACTGTGCAGGCCACCTGATCCAGAACCATCTGCGGTGCCTGGTAAATATGCAGATTTCCAGGCTTAGCCCAAAGACACACACCAGAATTTTCTAGGGTCTGAACGCTACAAACTGTAGATTGAAACACCACTGCAGGTAATTCTGTGCACACACAGCCAAGTGTGAGAGCCGTGAGACAAGACGCTCAAAGACGGAAATGCAAGAGAAAGGATGCTGCGTTTAGAAACCTGTGTGACCGCCTTACCTGAAGGCCCCCTCCTCCACTGCCCTTTTCCACCTGCCGTCGACCTGAGCAATCAAAAAGCAAAAGCACGGATGAAAAAGGCAGAAGAGGAAAAGAGGCAAGAATCAGGATAACAAGAGAAACACTCCCGTTTATAAGATGAGGCTCAGCGGCCGTGGCTCACAGGCCCAGCCGCTCCACGGCATGTGGGATCTTCCCGGACCGTGGGATCTTCCCGGACCGGGGCACGAACCCGCGTTCCCTGCTTCGGCAGGCAGACTCTCAACCACTGCGCCACCAGGGAAGCCCCAAATGCCTATTATTTAAAGAGACAAAGGTCATCGCAAAGATCTGAAAGCCGTGAGCAGAAGTGTGCTGTCAGGAATAGCAACAGGGTTAAGGAAGCTTAACTCTACAGCATGAGTTTTTAATCACAGACATGGATTCTTTTAAAAGAGTGTTTAAATATGCTTTTTGAAATAAATTTTACTGAGCACAAAGATATGCAATAAATTCTAACACTGGGTGTGGCTGTCGTGAAATCCTCCTCCCTCGGGGTCTACAGGGTTGGTTCCAGGCAGCCAGAAGGGCCCTCTGAACATTCTAGGTTCTTCTTTTCCTGCTAAGTCTGGAAGCTTTGACATGTCTGCTTTTGAGCTCTGATTATTAGCTATTTTATTGGTGAAATCAGCATTCTTGGCTGTCTAAAGGGAAGAGAGGAAGGAAATTTAACTTTTATTTCCGAAAGTAGATGAAAAGGAGCTCCCTGTTCCCACAGAGTGATGTCCCACCCACATCGTGCCATTAGACACCCCTGCGGACAGCAGCCCAGAACTAACAGTTAAATCATCTCACGCCTGATACAGCAGGAGCTGTGTGTCCCGGAGCACTGATGGGGGGAAGGAAAGACCTGGCCACTGATGACGAACTTTTATTCCCACTCGATTCTTGGCGGTGTTGCCAACGATAGCTGCGTCATGAGAGCTCTGTCCCTGAAAGCCGTGTGGGAAGGATGGACAAGGGCCTTAATGTTGACGTAAAATGGGGAGAATGTAAGAGAGGAAACATGTACTGAATTCTGACAGAATGTTCAATATTTTAAATCACTTTATTTCATGTTCACCCTATGCAGTAGACATTATTAACTCCACTAATCTATTAGACAGGGGAGACTGGTATTCAGGGAAGTTAAGTATTTTGACTGACATGCATCTAGAAAGCAGTGAAGTCTTCAACCCTGCATCTGTCGAAAAATCTGATTCGTTCAAGGATTAAGTATTACACAGTGAATCAGAATTCAGTAAATGTTAGTTCCCTTCTCCTTTAAAAATGAGGCCTCCAGAGTCTCATGGCATGAAGTAGGATCAGGTTGTCTAGTTACAGCTCCAGCTTCATCTCAGGCTCCTCACGGGCAGGAAACATATTCATCACGCTGTTCATACCCATGGTAGATGTTCACGATTTATCTGCCGAATATTAAGTGCTTAAACAAGATTTTAAAAGACAGCATTAAAGGTTCAGTTCCTCAGCCAAAAGACCCAAGAAACGACTGGAGAGTCAAAAAAGCAGCAAAATGGACAAAGCTGAACGTTTTAACACAACCAGGTCGAGGCACTCATGCTGACACTGCCTAGTCAAAGAGCCACATCAAAATGAAAATCACGGCTTTCTTGTTTTTTAACCAAGAAATCTCCCGCCCGTTTCTCTTCTTTTTCCTGGAGGCTGATCACAGATCCGTCACCTCCCAACCTCTGCACTCCCCCCTCTCGGTGCTGGCATTGTGTCTGAGACCCGCTGGGCAGCTCACACTGTGCACCTGCACAGCCGGGGCACGTGTCCGTGACTGTGAATTCCCAAGTCCCTGTCACAACTAGAGCCAGTATGAACAGCCATCAGGGGTGTGTGTGTGTGTGTGTGTGTGTGTGTGTCTGTGTGTGTGTGTGTGTGTCTGTGTGTGTCTGTGTGTGTCTGTGTGTGTGTGTGTGTGTGTGTGTGTGTGTGTGTGTGTGTGTGTGT
>NW_006785319.1:2930379-2971113 GCF_000442215.2 Lipotes vexillifer
GTGTGTGTGTGTGTGTGTGTGTGTGTGTGTGTGTGTGTGAAGGTCAAGGAATGTCTGGGCTTTGAGTTCCGAATGATTCCTCGAGGACTCAGCCTGAGGCATACAGAGCTCTGGCCTGGCTCCGTGGCCCCCACCAAGAGCTCCGGTAGATAACTAACTGCAAAACCCTCCAAGCCGACCAGTACGAAGGCAGGTCCTTCGTACACCTAGGAGCCCCGGTTAATCTGAAATTCATGTTCATGAATCCACGTCTTCTTTCCTTGAGCTCAAACACACAAGCGCACACACACAGTTACAAACGAGAGTGTCTGGTGAGTGAGGTAGGAGAGAAATACGAAAATCTATTAAATCTAAGATTACAAGCCCAAAATCAGTTATTTGAAATGGAATATTCCCTCGATGGTGAATATTACTTCCGCCTTTCAGTCTTAAATCACATAAGACATTCTTCACCTCGGTTTTCTAAAAGTTCCAGTTAGCTATTTCTGATGCGTTTCTTACCCTAAAAATTAATCCGAAGTCTGTGCTATGACCAGCGACTTCCACTGTAACCAGCAGCATCTAACTGTGGCGTAGCGCACCTTGGGGCCTTCCTAAAACCCCATCAGCCTCACCTTAGGCCCACGTGGCTGAGTAATAGGCTCAACTCCACTTGCAGTCACAGCAGAATCCAGGGGCAATTTTACTTGTCATCTTGCAAAAGCTCAGACCTTGCTTCCAGATTCAACGTCCTCTTGAACTTGGATTGTCCGTTTTGCCTGGTTTGCGCTTCAGCAAGCTGTCACTTCTCTTGCTTTCATGCAAACCCTGCAAAATGCCAACGTAGCTGGACTTTTTACGGACTACGTTTGAACAGCGGTCTGCTTTACTGCCCTGTCGACTGGCTCAATTTGTCTTCATGACAGCCAGTTAAATAAGAGCACTATTTTTATACGGAGAAGAGGGGGTTTTTTTTAATGAAAAATGAGCATTAAATCTACAAAGGGTTGTGGGAAATGAGTCCATTTTGTTTCTCTGAATTGTGAAGCCTGGGCACTTCACTCTGTAAATCAGTGGGCACCCATGTGGGTGTTTGGAGGGCACCCAGTGTACTCTCCACGGCAGGCTGAACCACTAAAGCTGTAGAAGGTCTACTGGACCACATAACCCAATCCCTGACTGCAGCAGATTTCTTTAAGTAACAGATGTTGCATTGGTTTGAGGCATCAGGATATTCATGCTAAAATAGATTCTATGACTTCCCCTGAGGAAATGACAATATAGACACCTGAATATCGTTTTCCCCTTAAATTCCACGTGACATATTAACAGATATCAACGCGCAAATGATCCGATCTAACCTCCTGCCTAACCTCCATACTCTGTCTCCCAGCTGACTTCTTTCTTACGACATGGAACATAATTTTCTCGTTATCAAAGAATAAACAAAGAATTACCTGCCTCCCTAAGGAAAGAAGCACTGTGATTAAGGAAGAAAAAGAAGGCAAATAAAGAGGAAGAGAACTCGGACACCTTAACCACGTCCACTCAAAGTTCCACCCTCACGGCCGCAGGACATCAGCGGACTGACCGACCCGTCTGTGCTCCATTTGTTTTGTATATTTTAATGTCATTTATCTCCATAAACAAGACAGTCCTTCCCCTAAAAATCAGAGTGAAAACGAGGAAGACGACTAGCTACAATCTATAAAACCACTCACTGTTCTGCTTCTGCTCTGGTGGTCCGTAACCTGGGAAGAGAGTCCACGAACTTGGACTGGAAAGAAACACCTCTTTATCATTTTAAATGCCCTTCGGTGAATTTAGTATCGCATTCAATTGTCAATGTAGAAAAGAAGTGTTAGTGGTGTCTATGTCATTTTGTCACAAATAGCACAGGCATGCTCACATCACGCTACAGTTGTCACACATATCTCAAATATTACTTATGCTCATGCCTAATTTGAAATCTTGGTAGTTATTAAACCCACTTCCAGACTGCATCCAATTCTCCTGTTCGCCAGCTATTGGATCACTCCTCATCCCATAGTTATGCAGTTGATAGTGAAATCACATACATGCAAACTGATGCTCAGAAAATGACTTTGTTCTCCAGTGTTCCACATCTACAATAGTTTGTTGACCAAAGTCAGAAGAGGATGAAAACTTAAAAGTTTCACACATCTGGACAGTTCAAATTTCCATTCTTAATCCTCTGTAGGACAGTACAACTTGTGAAACGTGAATAGTTCACAGTCCATAAGCAGTGAGCTTTCGCACTGATAAACATGGAAAAGATGACATTGAATTTTGACTTGTCTCTATTTTAAGTGGTTTGTCCTGTCAATTAACACATGAATACAGAGGCACGCACATCACTCTATCAAAAACCCATTAAGAGATTCATAGGTTTCACCAGATTGCTCAGAGGTGTCTGTGTTAGTTCCCTACTGCTGCTGTTAAAATTACCACAAATTTAGAGGCCCACAACAACACAGGCTTATTATTTTACAGATCGGGAGATCAGAAGTCCAAAAAATGGCTATCATGAAGCTAAAATCAAGGTGTCAGCAGGGCGCCGCCCCTTCCTGCAGGGGAGAATCTGTTTCCAGCTCTGGAGATGACGTTTCTCGGCTCACGGCAGCGGTCACATCACTCCAGTATCTGCTTCCACCATTCTATCTTCTCTCACCATCCAGCCCCCGTCTCTCACTTACAAGGAAACTTGCGACCCTACCGGGCTCACCCAGATAACCCAGGGTAATGTTAACTGAAGCTGCAGAGTCCCCTTTGCCACGTAAGGTAACATTTTTCTCAGGTCCCAGGGATTAGGACATGGGTATCTGTGGGGGTCCACTGTTCTGCCTCTTACAGTGTCCATAAAACGCACACACGCACGCACGCAAGTTAAGAACCCCTCTTCTTTTTCCTACCACCCTTCCTGATATTGCAGACATATCAGTAACACCCTCCACAACAAAAAATAATGCGCCATATGCTCTTCAACTGTGTTAAAAATATAGTTTTACCTAATCATTACTTTTGAGGTTCACAGTCACCTTCTAGAGAATAGGGCAACACCGGAATCATAAGAACTCAATGGAACATGAGAACATATACAAGACCTAAGAAGTCAAAAAAGTCTAGAATTTATACAAAATTGGTACAATGTATTGAATAAAGCAAAATGATTTCAAAGAGCATATGCATCTTACATCCTGCTGAGATATCAACATCAAATCTCCAGTGCACAAGTCCAGAAGTCTTTTCTTCCCTAGACAATTTGTCCTTAAATCGAGGTCAAAGCCGACTGGCAAGGGCAGCACTACGGAAAGCAGTTGCCGGAGTTAACTTCTATTTCTTTTTAATCTTATGAAATGTCTCTCAACTTGCCACGCGATGGTGGAAAATGTATGCAATGGTCATTTCCTGGCACTCACACTGCACTCTCCCTCTCTCTCTTTGCCAGAGAAGTACTGATCAATTTATCTGATATTCTTAGATGTTTAAAAACCTAAAACAAAATGTGAGAGTACAGTATCAAGTGTTTGTAACTGATCAGTTGGAGCTGCAGCTCAGTCCCATCTGCGGCACTGCTCTCTTGTTCCCACCTACGAAAAGAGACTGGGGTCCGTGGGCTTCCCAGAGCCTGACGTGATGGCGGGGAAATAGCTCTTATTTCTTCAACCTTGAGCCCACGGCCTCTGCTGTATTCTTTCGTAAATACCTGACTCCACAATGCGTTTACATCTGTAAGGTACCTCACCTCCTCTTAGAGATTAGTGGTGACTACCTTCAAATAATAACCATTAACATGAAGTATTCTAACCATGTAATTTGTTTACATGATTTTAAAGCTCTAAAATGGCTTATTTATGTGAAGTAGATCATAGTTTTCTCTTTTACAATAATAATATTTTTAGTATCATATATGGACTTATACACACACACATCATATACATACACACTATGTCAAAAAGTCAGGTTTTTTGTTTTTTTCTAAAAAACAACAGATTAGCAGAAATGTTTCTATTCCTGATATAAATGGTTGTAATGCTATAGCTCAGGCAGGCAAAGGTTCCGGCTACGTTTTACCTTGTTGCTATTTTTTTTGTTTTTTTTTTCTGCAGTACGCGGGCCTCTCACTGCTGTGGCCTCTCCAGTTGCGGAGCACAGGCTCCGGACGTGCAGGCTCAGCGGCCATGGCTCACGGGCCCAGGCGCTCCACGGCATGTGGGATCTTCCCGGACCGGGGCACAAACCCGTGTCCCCTGCATCGGCAGGCGGACTCTCAACCACTGCGCCACCAGGGAAGCCCCCTTGTTGCTTTTTTATTACAAAGCCACTGCAGAAAGCATTTTACTCTAGAATAAAAATCACATTATAAGTCTCAAAATAAAATAATTTAATAGAAAAAAAAATTCTCCAGATATTCTTAAACACTTTTGCAGAGTCGCGGTTTCCTAACCAAATTTGAAGCTTTCTTGAATCCAATGGACTTTAAGAGCCAATTTTTGTCCTTTCCCTCATTTACATACAAATTCTTTTCTCCTACTTAAATGCCATCAAGTTATCTTAAATTAGTGTTGAGGTGGGACAATGGGAAAAGTGGAATAGTCTAGGAGATAAAATAATTATTGTTTTTGCAGTCCAGTGCAGCTGACTGCCTTCGGGCCTGTGCTATTTAACAAAAGAAGCTCGGAAGGGACCCTTTGCCTGTCTGTCTGCATCCCTGGAGCACCACTGCCATCACAAGCCGTTCCGTTCAGTGGTGAATCTCTCCTGAATAACTTTCTACACTTACAGCACTGTAGCACTGTATCGAGATTATTATTTTGGATAATTTTCTCCACCAGGTTAAATATGTGCAACTGAGAGATTGTTTATGTATTTGTTTACTTGCTTTTATTATTCCTTACTAGGAGAAAAGTTAAAAGAAATTTGGAGAGGTGGTGTGGTACAATGGGGGTCAGGAAACCTGAGTCCTGGTCTCAGGTGAATGACAACCACTACTCACCTCTCATGGGACCTTAAGTGATGAGTTACCTCTCAGGGCCTCAATCACCTCATCTTTTTGTTTTGGTTTTTTGATTTTTTCAGAAACATTCTGGTTGCTCTGATATAATGATCTGAGAATCATGATTTTTACAGTTTATAAAACAGAGGGGGCTTTCCTGGTGGCGCAGTGGTTGAGAGTCCGCCTGCCAGTGCGGGGGACACGGGTTCGTGCCCCGGTCCGGGAAGATCCCACATGCCGTGGAGCGCCTGGGCCCGTGAGCCATGGCCGCTGAGCCTGCGCGTCCGGAGCCTCTGCTCCACAACGGGAGAGGCCACAGCAGCGAGAGGCCCACGTACTGCAAAAAAAACAAAACAAAAAACCCCACAAAAAACAGAGGGTAATCATTTAGTAAACATGAATGGACATTCATTATATGACCTTTCAGGCAAGGTTTGTGTACACTTTTCTTGGGTATCGGTGAAGATGTCTTTATTTCAACAATGGCAACGAATATTCATGAATTCTATCATTGCTATTATGAAGACACATCAGGATTTTAATGAACTGTCATCTTTTTATTCTTAAAAAGCCACTGGCACAACTACTTAAAATTTAGAATGATCCTCTGTCTTACTCTGATACAAAAATAGATGTCCCGGGCTTCCCTGGTGGCGTGGTGGTTAAGAATCCGCCTGCCAATGCAGGGGACATGGGTTCGAGCCCTGGTCCGGGAAGATCCCACATGCCACGGAGCAACTAAGCCCGTGCGCCACAACTACTGAGCCTGTGCTCTAGAGCCTGCGAGCCACAACTACTGAGCCCACATGCTACAACTACTGAGGCCCACGTGCCTAGAGCCCATGCTCTTCAACAAGAGAAGCCACTGCAATGAGAAGCGCGTGCACCGCAACGGAGAGGAGCCCCCGCTCGCCGCAACTAGAGAAAGCCTGCGCCCAGCAACGAAGACCCAACACGGCCAAAAATAAATAAATAAAATAAATAAATTTATTTAAAAAAAAAATAGATGCCCCCACGTCCCACCCCATGCTGTGCTCCGTGGATCTCAGAAACCTTAATATACAGATTTCATTTGGGGCTCTAGTTATAGGATATACTGTTTTGCAAATATTTTAATAAACCTTAAAAATTGGAGTAAAGCAGCTGATATAGCACCAATGAAACACTGCTTTTTGCTTAAAGGTCATTTTAAAAATGTAGAGTAAAATGGGAAATGCAATTCTCTTAACAGCTAGAGCCACATCTCCTCGTTGGGGTTGCCCTGAGTTTTGGGTGAAGCTGAGCTGTGGTAGATGAGAGAGAAACCTGCTGGGTTCTGCAGACAGGGAGAGGGTCAGGTAGAGAGAAGAAGAGAAAGAACCGGGCTGTGTGAAAAGCAGGACTGCAGTGTGACCTCTGCACGAGTCATTTCAGTGATGGCTGCAATTATTCAAGCCTGGGCAGGAGGGAACTGAACACTGAGAGGCTGGTCTCTGCCTCTAGACCAGAGACCAGCGAAAGTCCTTCCAAAAGGGCCAAAGAGCAAAGCTTTCAGGCTCTGCGGGTCACGCGGCCTGTGTCTAAGCTACTCCACCCTGCCCTTGTGCATCAAGCCGCCCAGCATATGAATGAGGGGTGTGGCCCACGACTGTTCTAATAAAACTTTACTTTGGACACCAACGTTTCAATTTCATATACTTTTCACGTTTCACAAAATATTGTTCTTCTTTTAACACTTTTCAACCACACAGAAGCGTAACAGCATTCCCAGCATGAGGCCAGCCTGCGAGTCAGGGTCATAGTTTGCGAACTGTTGCTCTAGACTCAGGAAGGGGCAAAAGAAACAAAGGAGCATTTGCCTGGATAGTGAGGAAGAGACCCCAGTCATGCAGTAGTTGTAAGGAGAGCCCTGGACTGTCACTGACTGGGAAGGACGCTTTGATTGATTTTAACCAGATCGCTCAGTAGCTGGGCCCCCAGGGACGTTGAGATTACAGGGAGAACAGATGGGAAGTGTCGGACAGGTGTATTAATTAGGAGCCTGCAAATAACTCAAAGTAACTTGGACCAGTGTGAGAAAAAAAGAATAGGGTCAGGTGGAATTTAGTGTAAGGACACCATGTGTCTCAACGAACACAAGTAGGAAGTAAATCTCTAAACTTGCAGAAGAGAAGTAAGTTCTTTGGAGTTAAGACGACAAAAGCCTTTAAAGAAGAGTTGGATTTGAAAGTCCTAAGGGAAGGGACTCCCAGCAAGAGCCGCAGTTTGAGTGAAAGGTCAGAGGCAAGAATAAGTTAGCTCTGCTGTGAATTACCGCAGAGACGTCAGGCTACGGGAGCGAAAACGAAGCTCTGGCCCCGGCCGGCCTCCTGCCCATGGAGACCCAGTGCTCACACCTGGCTTCCAGCAGGACCACATCTGAGGCCAGAATGGAGCAGGCAGGCCCAGGGGCACCTCAGCTGAAATGCATACCCTCCACCCCAGGAACCAAGAGCCTGGGGAGAGGCCTGAGGCCCCATCAGCTGAGGTCAGGGGACTGCAGTGACAAAGGTGGCCAGGCTGTCAAGATGTGGAGCATGGACAGATGCCCTCCTGACGGCATGACCAACTCCTGGGAGCGGGCGGGGCTTTCATTTGCCTTTCCCTGTCCACCTCCTCCACCTGCAAGGAGGAAGAGAAACTCTAAACGGCAGTCAAGGTGGAAAGGGCTGTAGGGACACCACTAGGGCACTGGGAAAGGAGGTGGACTAACTTGGAATGCAGGGAGAAAAAGGAGGAAGTTCTGGGTTGAGTCATCTTCCGGGCCTGGCTCTTCTGCACCGTCGGCTGACTTCTCCTGCTGGGAGCTGGTCCCTGTGTGGCAGGTGCCGGGGGACCAGCGGAGATGCTCTAACACCTGCCGGACCACTCCTGGGTTCATCTGTCCCTGCCCTTTCCCATCTGCAGGGCGACAGGAACAGCGCCACACCGGCTCTTAGGAGTGGAGGCTTCGATGGGGGTGCAGGAGGAACCCTGCCAGCTCTGGGCTCACAAGCTTACCGGGATGACCCCGAGGCTCTCCCTCCTTAGGGACCCGTAGGGAGTGCGCTTCAGCTGGGTGACTGACGCACAACTCAGGGGTTCGGCACCTGAAAGGAATCTGGTTCCATCCGAAACAAGCGAGCAGTCCGTGCTGGAGGGCACGCTGGCCTCGTGATGCCTAAGCTAGGCAGAGGGTGCAGGCGGGCCCAGTACACAGCGGGGCCAGGGATGCAGCAGGGAAGCAAGGCCCAGAATAACGGGAAGGGGGGAAACGAGACAGGAACAGAGTTCACTCTTTTCAAAAGAGGACATTTCCCTTTTAAAAGGTCCAGTAGGTAATCTTGGTGCTGACCCTAAGGCCTGGAGAAGAAAGAAAAACTCCCCAGATGGGGCCTCAGAAAACAGTCGAAGTCTGAGGCCTCTTCCCATCTCCTCCCTGCCCCTTAAGTCTTCTGCCTGACACAAGAGCTGTCTTCCTAAACCACGTGAAGATATGGTCCTGTCTCACTACCCTGCCAGAGAGCCTTAACGGAGAAGTTTTGCCACGCTCCTTTGAGTGGCATCCAAGACCCTACAATCTGATGCAGCTTAACACGTAGACTCCACTGCACTGCGTGCATGCACACATGTCACGCATGCACACATGTCATGCTATGCTGGACTACATCCTGCTTTCCAAAATCCATCTAGATGCCAAGCATCCAAAGCTCCATCTCACCGGTCTGTGTACAGCGATGCTCTTGGGTTGCCACCACGTCCCACACTACACAGGTCTGAACTCTCTGGGAAGCCAAAGGAGCAGGGACTTGTGGGAAACTCATCGTTGAAGCAAAAGCAGGTGGGTGGTCATGATGTGGTCAGATGCTGGCACATTTTAAGACTGACAGATCTGAATGTGCAAGTGCATTAACATTTGAAGGGGACAAATCCAAGTGTAGAACTGGCAAAAGTTAATAAGGAGAAGGCATGCTTCCGATACCAGGTATTTAATCTATCTGTAACATGGTCCTGGACCACTAGAGATTCTTGGTTTGGTGCTTCTTTGGAGGACCGAGGTCTTCACTCTCACGGGTTTTCTTTTTTTTTTCCTTTGGCGGGGGGAGGGACGGGTAACTCACTGGTTTTCTCAGAAGTACAGACCTCTATAAGGCTAGAGTCCAGCAGAAGGTAACATTACAGCCCATTCATAGTGGGAGAACATTAGGAAATGTCACTTGCTTAGAAAATAGGAAACTATTTCTCTTCGGTTGACTAACAGGTTGGTTTCAAATGTTTTGGGTAGCATTTGTTTCATAATGTTCTCTCTTTGGCACATTTCCTAACTCTAAGAGTTTTTTTAGTTAAAAAAAAATATATGACTGCCACGCAAGGGAGGCTAAAAACACCGTCTGCAATTTTATGTAACCAGGCTCATCCTGGCACACCTAATGCCTGGGAAAGGAAGCCCCGGGTGAGCTGCTGTGAAATCGCCATTCATTATTGTCTCATTCCTCCAAGGTCCGAGGCATCTGTAGCCAAGAGGCAGTTACCACTATGGGCCATTCATCATCAGCACTGCTCAATGCCCAGAACGAGAGGGAAGCTGCCTGCAAACTCTTACCTACGCTTCTCTACAAACGGCACATCAGTGAATAGCTGGTCCTACAAGGGGAGGCCGGTCTTGCGTAGGCTCTGAATAAACTGCACATTTAGCCTCACAAAAGTTTCTCCCGGGCTTCCTTGGTGGCTCAGTGGTTGGGGGTCCGCCTGCCGATGCAAGGGACGCGGGTTCGTGCCCCGGTCCGGGAGGATCCCGCGTGCCGCGGGGCGCCTAGGCCCGTGAGCCATGGCCGCTGAGCCTGCGCGTCCGGAGCCTGTGCTCCGCGGTGGGAGAGGCTGCAGCGGTGAGGGGCCCGCGCACCGCAAAAAACAAAACAAAAATACCAAAAATGGGCAGAAGACCTAAATAGCCATTTCTCCAAAGAAGATATACAGATTGCCAACAAACCCATGATAGGATGCTCCATATCACTAATCAGTAGAGAAATGCAAATCAAAACTACAATGAGTTATCACCTCACACTTGTGAGAATGGGCATCATCAGAAAATCTGCAAACAACAAATGCTGGAGAGGGTGTGGAGAAAAGGGAACCCTTTGCACTGTTGGTGGGAATGTAAATTGATACAGCCACTACGGAGAACATTATGGAGGTTCCTTAAAAAACTAAAAATAGAACCACCATATGACCCAGCAATCCCACTACTGGGCATATACCCTGAGAAAACCATAATTCAAAAAGTGTCATGTACCACAATGTTCATTGCAGCTCTAGTTACAATAGCCAGGACATGGAAGCAACCTAGGTGTCCATCGACAGATGAATGGATAAAGAAGATGTGGCACAAAAAAAAAAAAAAGTTTCTCCCGACATAAATATGGTATTTCATATAGTTTATTTGTACCTTTGCTAAGTGTTAGCAGTAAAGCGTAAATTCAAATATCATATAAAATATTTTTATATTTCACAAAATACATCTTGGACTATTATGAACTATTCAAAGTTTTTACTATATCAAGAGATCAATTATGGAAGTGTTTTTAAAAAGCGGTGTGTATCAGAAACTTAGTAAGGTGACCAAGAGCTTGTATCTGAAGCCTAATCAATACACTTTTTCCAAAATAAATACAACTTCCCATGGAGGAATGCTTTTCTCTTTAAGAAAACTATGTTTAGTCAAGTACATCCAGATTTGTGCACTTTCATAAAGCCCTAGAAGAGAGTGACACTGGAAAAGGGATGCTATTTGTTCTAAATGGAAATCACAGATGAGGAAAACTAATTTTATCCACAAATGGGTAAAATTACATGAGATGGATTTTGACTCAAAATTGAAAGAAGGTACTGAAAATCCGATGTCCGAAAATAGAATGTGCCACCTTGGCAAAGAGAAAACAGTAGGACCAAGGAAACGGGGGGGGAGGGGGCTGGAGCTCGAGTAGATGAAACCATCCTAAGTTCCCAGTGCAGAAATGAATTACTTTTAAGAAAGCAGACACCTAAAATTTAAATTTAGGGGTTGCCCTGTAATTTCATTTTAGGTGTTGTCACCTGCTCCACTATTCCAAACCTGTAACAAAGACAGCTACACACAGGACCCTGGGGAGCAAAGGATGTGAACGGTGCCCCCCAGGGCAGTAGAATGCAAAGAAAGGACAGCACATGGGGAAAGCAGACGCGGAATGGAAGTGGAGAATTCAGAGCCAGTGGAAACTAAAAAGAAATGTAAGTGTCCCAGAGCTCACCCGAGATGTTAGGAGCTAAACACAAGGTGGAAGGTTGAAGCCAATTTTTCTTTGGGTTTCAGAAGACAGTCTGAGCCCAGAACATATCTGGGTTACCATTTATTTATCCAAAATTTATTGAGCACCCACTGTGTGCCAGTCCCTGTTCCAGGCTTTGGAGAGAAGGTGTAACAAGTAGACCAGGATGGCTGGAGTAGAGTGAGTTTGGGAAAGTAGTAGTAGGAGAGCTGCCAGGGCAGGTGACAGGGCATGGTTGGCGGGATGGGAGTCTCAGTGAGACGGGAAGGCACTGGAGAGGACTTTTTAACTGAATTATAGTTGCTGGACAATATTATGTAAGTTACAAGTGTACAACACAGTGATTCACAATTTTAAAGGTTATACTCCATTTATAGTTATTATATAAGATATTGGCTATGCTTCCCATGTTGTACAATATATCCTACCATTAGAGTTGCTGGTTCTTAAGAAAAGAATATATATTTATATATATATCTGATTACCTAATCTATATATAATTATATATAAAATATATAAAAGTCTGATGACCTTACATATATAATTATATATGAATTATATATATATCTTATTACTAATTTACATATAATTATATATAAATTTTATATATATATATACACACATATATGTGTATATATATATATAATTTCCTGAACTGTGTTCCATTTCTCACCAATGTTTTTTACAGAACATGACAGAAGGCCTCTGTCTGCTGCGTTCAGGACAAAGGTAAAAGAAGATTCACATTCCCAGTTGACACCACAGGGTCTAATAAAATCCAGAAAGATTTTGGATTTCTAGGATCAGTAGGTTCAGAAATTTTATATTTCTCTCAGCTTTGTGGTCTGTCCGGTATACCCAGAACAAAGGAAAGGGACAGATCTCCAGTAGAGAAATGAAAATACCACAGAAATTAGGCTTCTCTGTGTGGTGAATCCTAACTTCTGTAATTAAAGGGGGGACAAGAAATACCTTCCTTCCTGTGAATTGTGAAAATAAAACATCGGTTCTTTCCATGGGTGATCCAGGATGAATCTCTCCTCCTATGTCCATAATTATTAACCCTACCACTTAATGTATACATGAACCTAGCCTAGAATTATCTAGAAATTTTGCTATTTTATAGTTCTTTTTCTAAAAATATTTTAGAATTTTTTCTAAGTTCTAAAACCCCAATCCTATCCCTTGAGATGGTTTTAATGTGCCCTCTAAAATTACAGGCAGGAAAATGATCTAAACTCTAGACCCAAAAGTAATTACTAAATTCCCTTCCAATGTATGATTATACGGCTTCCTACTTTGTTTTAAAATAAAATATAACTGATTAGCATCAGCTGAGTTTTATTATTAGACCTGCCCCGAAAGAAAAATTATTTTAAATTTTTTAAGTTTCTCAATTAAAAAAAAAGAATGATAGAATAAAGAATTAGTTGGAATTAAGCTGGGAATTATTTTCTATTACTTTTCAATGAAAACAGTTTATTAAATATCAATTTACCCCCTTTCAAATTTGCTGATTAATACATATTAGTAACAGTCTGCTCCTTGAGTTGGATACTTTGCACTACAGTAATAGAAAATCTGACCCAGAGTGGCTTAAACACAGGCTACTCACTGTTCATTCACAGAGACTGGACGAGGCAGCCATAGTTGGTCCACGATGACGGGCGGTGGAGGGATTCCCTCCTGAGCTCCTGTCCTCAGCCTTGGTTGTGCACCTCAGCTCTGCCCCAGACGGTCAGCACGTAACAAATTCCTACACCGGAGCGAACATTTCCTCTCCCCACTCTGTCCTTTCAGGGTGGACGGTCTCTCCTGGGAGCCCCAGAAGGCTGCCCCTTACATACCACTGGCCAATCCGGACTTCATGCTCCCAAATCAGTCAAGCAGGGTGATGGACAGTGAGGTTGCCACGATGGCACTGAAACCATCAGGCCTGGGCCCCTGGCCTGGCCACACTGGCACTCAGATGGCTGCCCGGTTCTTTTGTCAAGGAAAGGGTAAGGAAACCCTGCAGTGTCTGCCACGTAACGTGTGCTAGGTACTGTATCCACACTTTTTAAATGTTTAAAAGAAAACCCTAGGGCTTCACTGGTGGCTCAGTGGTTGAGAGTACGCCTGCCGATGCAGGGGACGCGGGTTAGTGCCCCGGTCCGGGAAGATCCCACATGCCGCAGAGCGGCTGGGCCCGTGAGCCATGGCCGCTGAGCCTGCGCGTCCGGAGCCTGTGCTCCGCAGCGGGAGAGGCCACAACAGTGAGAGGCCCGCATACCGCACAAAAATAAATAAATAAATAAAACCCTAGTAGTTCTATCCTATTCTTATAGCTCATAAATGAAGAAACTTGAGGCTTCAAGAAATCCAATGATCTGCCCAAGTCACTCTGCTCGTAGGGAGGCAACTCTGTACAGAGGCCCAGCTGGCCCCAAAGCCTCACTCCCAACCATGCCATCCTGATACAGCCACACCATGAGGATAACAACGCGCGGTCCCTGTGGCCAGAGCACCAGTGACGTGAGGCTCTGTTTGCCAAAATATGATTAGAGCTTCAGACTGCTTCTTGGGAAAAGATGCCTGTATTATCAGTACATCCTCCAAACACTAATGTGCTTTTGTTCTTCCAAAGAAAAACTCTCTCTTAGTTGAGATGACAGGGACCTTCAGTTCCAGAGAAGAGGAAATATTACCCTTCTAGGCTCCCCATCAATGGGCACCAGGCGTCTGGAGGCCAGGACAGGTCATATGTCTCAGGTGGCATCTTTCTGATGATTTGAGAGCCTCATAATTGTTTATAGACTCATGCCCAGCTTCACTTCATTTCTGCTGTTGGAGAAACTGCTTTTCTGTAATTTAGTGGTAAATGATTTTTGAATAATGAGAACTCGGAGGGAGGAAAGAGGACATTATATGAATTGAGACAAATGATTGAAGATGTTCATAATGCAAGTCATTTTTCTCCAGAAATAGCCCCTTGCCGAACTCCTTGTCTTTTTTTCTTGGGTGGTGGGGAAAAAACAACAAAAACCAAGCTCTGTGTCATCATAAGATATGGATGCTTGGATATTAATTGGCACAGTGGCTGCTATTCATAAAATTAGGCAGGAGCAGAATGTAGTGTTCTCAATAAGATGCTAATTATTTTTTTCTGTCACTCTATTCTTACTAAAATTTCCGATTATTGGCCTTATGTTCTGTCTGCAGTCTTCCATCAAGGAAAAGTATATAGCCATCTTTCTAAGTTTTTAATGTAATGTTTTTAGGGTAAATGTTTAAGAAGACTTTTAATGCCAAATGCTAATGAAACCGTAATGATATTGATAAGTGAGTAGAAGCAAAAAAGAAATGGCACTGTGGGGCTGTATGCACAGCACTGCTTTGAATTTGCTCCTTGACACTGTTTCATGGTAGCTATCTCAAATTCCCTTTTTATAAATGAAACTTGTAAAAGCTGTTTTAAGAAAACAGTTCATTTTGGTATTGGGCCACAAGAGGTTAGCAGAGGAAATGAATTACATATATCTTATTTAAAATAATCATCATCGGGCTTCCCTGGTGGCGCAGTGGTTGAGAGTCCGCCTGCCGATGCAGGGGATACGGGTTCGTGCCCCGGTCTGGGAAGATCCCACATGCCGTGGAGCGGCTGGGCCCGTGAGCCATGGCCGCTGAGCCTGCTCGTCCGGAGCCTGTGCTCCACAATGGGAGAGGCCACAACAGTGAGAGGCCCACATACCGCAAAAAAAAAAAAATAAATAAATAAAATAAAATAAAATAAAATAAAATAAAATAAAATAAAATAATCATCATCAAAAGTCTACAAATAATAAGTGCTGGAGAGGGTGTGGAGAAAAGGGAACACCCTGTTGGTGGGAAAGTAAATTGGTGCAGCCACTATGGAGAACAGCAGGGAGGTTCCTCAAAAAACTAAAAATAGAGCTACCATATGATCCAGCAACCCCACTCCTGGGCAGGTATCCGGAGAAAACCATACTTTGAAAAGATACATGCACCCCAATGTTCATTGCAACACTATTTACAATAGCCAGGACGTGGAAGCAACCTAAATGTCCACCAAGAGAGGAATGGATAAAGAAGATGTGGTCCATATATACAGTGGAATACTACTCAGCCATTAAAAAGAATGAAATAATGCCATTTGCAGCAACATGGATGGACCTGGAGATTGTCCTACTAAGTGAAGTAAGTCAGAGAAAGACAAATACCATATGATATCACTCATACGTGGAATCTAATTTTTAAAATGATACAAATGAATGTATTTACAAAACAGAAACAGACTCACAGAGTTCAAAAACAAACTTATGGCTATGCGGGGTAAGTGGGGGGAGGGATAAACTAGCAGCTTGGGATTAATGTACACACACTTCTATATATAGAATAGATAACCAACAAGGACCCACTGTATAGCACAGGGAGCTCTACTCAATATTTTTTAATAACCTATAAGGGAAAAGAATCTGCAAAAGCATATATATATGTATATGACTGAATCACTGTGCTGTACACCTGAAACTAACACAACATTGTAAATCGACTGTACTTCAATAAAAAATAAAATATAGTGAAATAATCACACGATCGGGCTGCCTCAGATGCCTTCAGGTCTGCTTTTGTGAACAAAGCTACAAGGAGAGCCCCCAGAGGCAGAGTTAGGCATGTGGTGAACTTCAAGTGTGTGTGGGAGATGAAAGAAAAGAACTAGCCAATCTGCAGCCTCAAATCATGCAAAATGTGAGTGCAGTTTTTCTGTAATTTCTGTGCTCTATGCTTTTTCTAATATATGCCAAGGAAATCTTTCTCGAGTTTGATGTACTAAGGAAATTTGTCAGTTCTTCCCAATTTTATCTTTTTCTTTGTGCCTATTAGCTTGGAAATGTGTTTGTGAGTGCTTTACATAGCACTGGCCATCAATCACAGGTAGGTGTGCAAACAAAACTGTCTATCAGTACTCTGAGCATGTTAAGTATCCCTTAGACCATCTACCACGAGAACACAGTTCTACTGGCCTGTGTTAATGCCTTTTCTTTAGAGCTTGACAGCTCAGAGTACTGGGCCGCCTACTCTCTCATCGTCCTTCCGGAAACCTGATCCTGGAAGTGGGTAGGGGGGTAATTACTCCTATTCTACAGGTGAAGGCAGGGCCCAAGATACAGAGCGAGGTCCCAGGGATCGTGTGGAGCCTGGAACAGGACAGGGGTCTTGGTATTCCTGCCATTACACATGGTGAAAGGTTAGGGGAAAAGGCTGGCAAAATGCCTTACTAGAAATGCAAATGGGAAATCGAACAGCTTCATCTGGTTTGCTCACACCTAGGTCTACAAGGGCTGCTCCAGACCTATGCTGCCTACTGACTCAGCCATAAAAAGGAACACAGTGGTGCCTTCCTGATGCCAAGTCCTACCAAGCTGCTGCTCAGAGACGCTCAGTATGAAAACCAACGCTGCCCTTCATTGGCGCCCTTCCTCTCTCTTGCTGATTCTCTTATTTTCTTTTCTTTAATATCCTAACACCTTTATCAAAACCGTGTTGCCATTGTCTATGTCTAGAAATGCCAAATGCAGGACCCCTCTGACAACATTAACTTGGCCACCTCTGTCTAACTGTGGATCGGAAGCCTCTTCTCTGTTAGCTGGTTTAAATGTAGCCCGTGCAAATTATTTGTGATGTGAAAAGAAAGGTTTTTGTTTTACATAGTCTAATTTTTAGCTATGAGAAATGTCTTGTTCCTTTCCACAATCTAACTGTGTATTAATATATACAGACTTGGGCATACGTAGTTATACATGTATTTTTAATTGACTAAAAGTTGCCCTGGATCGTGGTAGTTGTTCACATAACATTTTGATGTTGTTATAAAAAACTAGTTGGGGGGAGGGATATATTAGGAGTTTAGGATCAACATATACACAGTACTGTATATAAAATAGATAACCAACAAGGACCTGCCGTATGGCACTGGGAACTCTACTCAATATTTTCTAATAACCTATAAGGGAAAAAAATCTGAAAGAATGGATATATGTGTATGTATAACTGAGTCACTGTGCTGTACACCTGAAACTAACACAACATTGTAAGTCAGCTATACTTCAATTTTTAAAAACTCAGAAGAAAATAAATTAAAAAACAAGCTAGTGGAAAACAGTTTGGCAATTCCTCAAAAAATTAAACATAGAGTTACCAAATGACCCAACAACTCCACTGCTAGGTGTATACCCATGAGAAATAAAAATAAAAATAAAAATACATGCATGCAAAACTTGCCCACAATGTTCACAGTCACATCATTCAAAATGCCGCAAAACTGGGAACCCCTAAATGCCATCAGCTAATGAACAGATAAACAAATGTGGGATGGCCCAGGCAATAGAATATTATTCATCAATAAAAAATTATAAGTACAGACACCTGTTACAACATGGACCAACCTTGAACCATTATCCCACGTGAAAGAAGTCAGTCACAAAGGACCACATATTATAGTGATCCCACTTACCCAGGACAGGTAAATTCATGAAGACAGAAAGTGGATTGGCTGTTGTTTAGGGGGGTGGCTGGGGCCAGCTGAGGGTGATTGGGTAGCAACTGCTAACGGGGACAGATTTCCTTTCTGTAGTGCTAAAATGTTCTAAAGTGTGGTGATGATTGCACTCTGAATATGTTAAAAAGCACATGACCGTACATTTTAAATGGGTGTATTTTATGGTATATAAAATATATCTCAATAAAACCATTAAAAAAATACCTAGCGTCTTAGTCTGCTTGGGCTGCTATAACAATCTACCACAGATGGGGGCGCTTAAACAACAGACATTTACTCCTCACTGTTCTGGAGGCTGGAAGTCCAAGATCAAGGCACAGGCATATTCAGTGTCTGGCGAGAACCCGCTTCCTGGTTTGTAGACGGCCATCTTCTCTCTGGGCGGAAGGGCGAGAGCTGGCTGGGGTCTCTATTATAAGGGTGACATCACCTTCCCAAGGCCCCACCTCCTAATAGCAGCACACTGTGGGTTAGGTTTCAACATAGGAAAATTAGGGAAACACAAGCATTCAGTCTATAGCACCTGGAACACTCATGTCAAATATTCTGACTTAATATTCAAGATCAACTTAGTACAGAGACCTGGGTTCAGATCCCAGCTTTGTCACTAAGCAGAGTGTGCCCTGGGCGATCACTTAATCTCTGTGTCTGCTGCTTCCTCCTTCTATAGAAAGGAAGATTGATTTCACTAGTGACTTGAGATCAAGTCCAACTCTACCACCTAGGATTCTGTGGGTATTGACTTTCACAAAAGCCGAATAAGAAAGATGTTGTGTGATACAGAGAAGATGGCAGCCAGGAATAAGACAGGAATAAAGACACAGATCTACTAGAGAATGGACTTGAGGACACGGGGAGGGGGAAGGGTAAGCTGGGACAAAGCGAGAGCGTGGCATGGACATATATACACTACCAAACGTAAAATAGCTAGCTAGTGGGAAGCAGCCACAGAGCACAGGGAGATCAGCTCAGTGCTTTGTGACCACCTAGAGGGGTGGGATAGGGAGGGTGGGAGGGAGACGCAGGAGGGAGAGGATATGCGGATATATGTATATGTATAGCTGATTCACTTTGTTATACAGCAGAAACTAACACACCATTGTAAAGCAATTATACTCCAATAAAGAAAAAGACAGAGCTGAAGGAGCTTTTTATCATTTCCGAAAAAAGTTCCCAAGCTGGGGACGCCTACTTTCAGTTCCTGTGGGACGCAGCGGTTATATGTTTACAGAACGAAATTGAGAAACAACCTTTGTATTGACGACGGCTGATAAAAAACAAAATCCAGGTGGACAGTTCAGACAGAAGTAGGAAGTCAGTTGTCAAGGTTATCCTTGTGTCCAGCCTAAAAGTTGGTTAGTGGCAATGACATCTGGCTATTAAAATACTGTCCCAGGAGATTATTTCCTTCCTGTCTTTCTGGTCACACAGAATCTGCTGCTGGGTATAAATTATGGACAGAAGAACTCATTTGGAGAAATACTGACCCAGTCATACTTCACAGGTTTATTGCTACCCTGAGAGAAATGAACCTTGTGAAACTATAACCTCTGAACTACAACCAAGATCATTCCAAAGGCAGACCTCTAGGGGACGGAGGGGAAGGTTAAGGGGAGGGAAGGCTAAGGAGATGCGGATTCAGTGAGCAGACCAGTGGCTCTGACATCAAGGGAATGACTATCACACTATTTCTCCAGCTCCATTCATCAAGCGGCTTTATTGTAGACACTCAAGTCTTCACGGTAAGTGATTCCACCAAAACTGCATATAAAATGAGGTGAGAGTACATTTTCTATAAGCTTCATCGGATTCTCAGAAGACCCCAGAAACTAAAACAGCTAAGAACCACAGTGTGGAGGATTAAAGAAAGCTGCAAAGCCTTTGATCCTCTATCCATGGGGAAGTGGGTCCTATCTCCCCTCCCCTTGAAGCTAAACTGAACGAGGGCTGCTTTCACCACCGGGACACTAAGGACAATGGGCCTCTAGCTCCCAGCTCAGCCTAGACAAGCAGCTTGTGCACGGGGGTTCTGGAGCCCTGAGACCACTGTCCATGAGATGCTCAGGCCACATGCAGAGGGCCTGAGAGGATGAGATGCTGTATATAGAGAGAGGCCAGGAAGCCCCAAGACCCCAGACATGAATGGAGAAACCATCTTTGAGTGTACCCTACAGTCCCAGCTGCTGCCATACTGATCAGAGATGAATCACCCAGCCTGGCCCTTCCAGAATTCCTGACCCACAAAATCAAGAACAAAATGAAATAGTGGTTCTTGGGACTTCCCTGGTGGCGCGGTGGTTAAGAATCCGCCTGCCAATGCGGGGGATGCGGGTTCGAGCCCTGGTCCGGGAAGATCCCACATGCTGTGGCAACGAAGAGTAGCCCCTGCTCTCCACAACTAGAGAAAGCCTGCGCGCAGCAAGGAAGACCCAACACAGCCATAAATTAAAAAAAAAAATGAAATAGTCGTTCTAAATCATGGAATTCAGGGATAACTTGTTTTAGAGCAAGAGATAAACATAACACACGTTTAAAGAGACTTAAGAAGGTCGCACATCACTCAGAACTTCTGGACAGTCTATAAAATTATAAACTGAAACGTAACTCTAAGATAAAACTTTTGTGCTCCTATACAGTTTCTGCCCTTTGTGTCGCTTACCAATGAAGCTCTTAACAACTCCTTATCGTTTAAAAAACAAAAACAAAAACTTGCCAGAAGAAAAACATTTAAAAAAAATCAGAACTCAGGGGGCTTCCCTGGTGGCACAGTGGTTGAGAGTCCGCCTGCTGATGCAGGGGGCACGGGTTCGCGCCCCGGTCCGGGAGGATCCCACGTGCCGCGGAGCGGCTGCGCCCGTGAGCCGTGGCCGCTGAGCCTGCACGTCCGGAGCCTGTGCTCCGCAACGGGAGAGGCCACAACAATGAGAGGCCCGCGTACCGCAAAAAAAAAAAAAAAAAAAAAATCAGAACTCAGCATTTTCAATGCAAATGACCTTTAGTCTTACTTCATTTTCTTGACTTTCCATCCTGCCTGCTTTCTTTCCAGCCCTCCATGCAACTTCCTTGTATGTTCTGCTCAGCCTTGTTCTCTGTCCATCTTTCCCTTTGGTACCTCATTACCTTATTAGTTCACAGCCGTGGTGAAATGGTTTTGTTCCCAAAGGACTTACAGGTGAAGTTGTTTCCCGAATAACCTGTAGATGCTTCACTGCCTAATCGATTAGTTCTCATTTTATTTTTGCTAAAGATTGGTCCAGGTAACTTGCTCGACACAAAAGGACAGAAAATCCTGATAATTTTACTTGTTTAAGTTGAGATCCTATTACTTCTCTATAACTTCATATGATGCTCTCCCTTCCCATCCCTTGAGACAAAAGGAAATGTTAACTGTGTAAATCTCAACCTGGTTAAAGTGAATTCATATCATTTCCTCTCCTCTCATTTCCCTGGAATGAAAACTTAGGAATTCTCCTGACTTTTGGATCAACCTTAAGTACCATCCTACCAATGAAAACTCCAATCATGATTCTATTTTAAACCGGATTTTCTAATTCTATGTAGCCATCAAAATGGGTTTCCCACCAATTTTTACCTTAGCCTACTGACTTTGGCATCGGCACCTTCCAGTTGTCACTTTGAGGAGAGGAAGAGAAAGAATCCTTACCTGACTGGTATTGTTGAATGTTTGCTTCATGCTCTCTGGATTTGGCAGGTTTTTACATCTCATTCTTTCTTTCGCCAGGTTCTTCAGAAATTCCTCCATTTCTGCAATTCCCTCGGTGAAAGAAAATATTATTCCCTGTATGTTTAAGTCAAAAGGTGCTGATATTCAAAATCTTTATTCCAAACTCAGGAAAAATTCCATTTATTTTCTTTCCAAGTTATTGTGGCAATGGAAGTGTCCAAATATATTGAAATGGTTTGGTAAAATACCATACCTCAACATGAAGGAGTGTAAACATTGAAATCCTCTGTAGAAATCTGGAAAATGTTTATGTTGTGTTAAATTGAAAACCATAATGCAAAATATATATGCATAGTTACTGAAACAGTTTAAATATAAAAAAAGAATTTCAAGGTAATACACAAAAATTTAAAAACAACCGTGTCAATTGAATTTTGACAAGGGTGCTGAAACAGTTCAATGGGGAAAGAGAAGCCTTTGCAACAAATTGTAGTGAGGCAACTGGACATCCACAGGTAAAGGATTGAAAATGGATTCCTACCTCTCATCAGACACAAAAATTAACCCAAAATGGACCCTAGGTAGCAATGTAAGAGCCAGATCTATAAAACACTTGGAAGAAAACATAGGAGCAAATCTTTGTGACCTGGACTTAGACAATGGTTTCTTGGTTTCTCGGGCAAAGCACAAGTGACAAGAGAAAAATAGATAAATCAGACTTCATCAAAATCAAAAACTTTTGTGCTGCAAACAATACCATCAAGAAAGTGAAAAGACAGCCCACAGAATGGCAGAAAATATTTGCAAAACAGGTATCTGATAAGGGATTTATGTTCAGAAAATATAAAGAATACTTACAAGTCAATAACAAAAAGACAAACAACCCGGTTTAAAAATGGGTAAAGGATCTGAATAGATCCTCTTCCAAATGGTCAATAAGCAGATGAAAAAAAGTGCTCAACCTCACTAATCATAAGGGAAACGCCAACAAAAACCACAACGAGATGCTACCTCACATCCACTAGAATGGCTACCACCAAAAGGACAAAAAATAACAAGCATACACAAGGATTAGGAGAAATCGGAGCCTTCACACATTGCTGGCAGATTTGTAAAATGGCACAGTCACTTTGGAAAATAGTTTGACAGTTTCTCCGCCTGTTAAACATAGAGCTTCCATAGACGCAGAATTCCACTCCTGCATATAAACCCAAGAGAAATTAAAACATTCGTCCACACAAAAGAATTACTCCTAATGTTCACAACAGCACCGTTCGTAATAGCTAAAAAGTGAAAACTACCCACGTGTTCGTCAACTGGTGAATGGACAAATAAAATATGATGCATCCACTCCATGCAATATTATTCAGCAACAAAAAGATATTAAATAACTGGTACATGCTACAACACGATAAACCTTTAAATCATTCTGATAAATGAAAGAAGCCAGTGACAGACCACATATTGTATGCTTTCATTTTCACGTAATGTCCAGAATATGAAAATCTGTAGAGACAGAAAGTAGAACCGTGGTTGTCAAGGGTGGGAGGCGGGGACAGGGGGAGAAATCAGGAGTGACTGCTGATTTGAGAGTTAATAAAATGCTCTGAAATCAGACTGTGTGATAGTTACCCAGTGTGAATATACTGTGATATATACTGTGAATACTAACATGCCATACCGTGAGCGCACTAAAAACCACTGGATTACACACTTTAAATGGGTGACATTTATGGTACATGAAATAGATCTCAGTAAAGCTGTTTTTTACAACGATGATGGATAGCTGCTTTTATAAAATGTTCTTTAAAATTTGTTTGTAAAATCGTATTTTTTATTGAGGTAGAGTTGATTTACAATATTGTGTTAGTTTCAGGTGTAGAGCAAAGTGATTCAGTTATATACTTTTTTCAGATTATTTTCCATTATAGGTTATTACAAGATATTGAATATAGTTCCCTGTGCTATCTTTGCTGCTCGCCTATTTTATGTATAGTTGTTTGTATCTGTTAATCCCACGCTCCTAATTTATCTCTCTTCCCCTTTCCCCTTTGGTAACCATAAGTTTGTCTTCTATTTCTGTGAGTCTATTTCTGTTTTATAAACAAGTTCCTTTGTATTATTTTTTTCAGATTCTACATATGAGTAATATCCTACAATATTTATCTTTCTCTGACTTGCTTCTCTTAGTATGATCACCTCTAGGTCCATCCATCTTGCTGCAAATGGCCTTATTTTACTCTTTTTATGGCTGAGTAGTATTCCATTGTATATATGTACCACATCTGCTTCATCCACTCATCTGTTGATGGACATGTAGGTTGCTTCCATGTCTTGGCTATTGTAAATAGTGCTGCTACGAATACTGGGGTGCATGTATTTTTTGAATTAGAGTATTCTCCAGATATATGCCCAGGAGTGGGATTGCAGGATCATACGGTAATTCTATTTTTAGTTTTCTAAAGAACCTCCATACTGTTCTCCATAGTGGTTGTGCCAATTCACATTCCCACCAACAGTGTAGGAGGGTTCCCTTTACTCCACACCCTCTCCAGCACTTATTATTTCTAGACTTTTTGATGATGGCCATTCTGACTCATGTGAGGTGGTACCTCACTGTAGTTTTGATTTGATTTTCTCTAATAATTAGCAATGCTGAGCATCTTGTCATGTGCCTACTGGCCATCTGTATGTTAAGTGACAGTGTTGATGGTTTTGTGAGACCTCACATGCTATCACTCTTGAGCTCACAGACATAACACTGCAGTTATTTAGAGAGAGGAGACAGGCCCAGCATCTCATCAAAGTAACCGTCACAGGTGGGAGGAGTGGCAGGATGGTCACAATGGGCAGCTGGGATGCACAGAATGATGGCATTTCTAAAGGAAATGGTCTACATGCAATTAAGGCCACCAGCAACTTTATCTATGAATTCGTTAGCTCTGAACCTCCTTTTGGATGATAGATCATAAACACACCTGTTTCAATACAATGAAATAATCCACTGGAAAAGCGTGGTCGCATGACAAGTCTGCGATTAGTACCAAGACAATAATTTTGCCTGGCCCCTTCAGCCAGCAGTAGACTTGCAACCTATCACGGTTAACCTACTGGAGCTCTGGTCATTTTCTCTGTTTTTCCCTTTAGTTCTGTGGTATCTGGTTTGTATATCTCTGGTTCCTCCCTTATACCTTTTTCTTTGTTGCATCACAGCAGACAGCTCAGCACAGAAGTAAAATAAATAAAATCTCAGATTCTGAGGATTCTCAAAGCTTAACAACAGACTAAAGAAGGAAACCAGGGTCGGGGGCAGGAACGGAGCTGCATGGTGTCCAGCCTGGTTGAGCCACATACCCTGTCCTGACAGAAATGTCCAGGGACCAGAGGTACGTGACCAGAGGCCAAGGACCTCCCACACTCAGGCTAATAGAATAAGACCTTAGAGGTCAACTTTTCCAACTCCTACCCTTTACAGATGAGGAAACCAGGGTCCAGGGAGATGTAGATGCTAGTTACATAGCTAATTAGTGACAGAGTTAGTACTAGAATCTGCTCTTTGCCTCACGTTGTGTTGTTATGGGATGAAACCGACTTTCCCTAAAAAGGATCATGCTGAAGTTCCCAGCCCCCAGTACCTCAGAATACGACCTTGTTTGGAAACTGGGTGATCACAAGTGTACTTCGTTGAGGTCATCCTGGACTAGGGTGGCCGCTAACCCAGTGTAACTGGTCCTCCGGAGAAGACGAAGACACGGGGAGAGAACCACGTGACTACGGGGGCTGGGACTGCAGTTAGGCAGGTGCAAGCCAGCGCTGGGGACTGCTGACAGGACTCTGGCAAGGTCCTCCAGAGCTGAAAAGAGGCAAGGAAGGGCTCTCATGCAGCTTTCGGGGGAGAGTGGTCCTGCCAGCACTTTGATTTCAGACTTCCAGCCTCCAGAACCGGGAGACAATAAATTTCTGGGGTTTGAAGCCCCCCAGTTTGTGGTGCTTTGTTACAGTAGCCCTGGGAAACTAACACACATGGCCTCAGGTAAATGTCTGTTCCCGGCACCTCGCTCACACGGAGCCCTGGCTGTGATCGGGAGCCTTACTAAGGGGCTGCTGCTGAGCAGCTAATCCTGTTTGACGGTCACAGAGATGGCAGGAATCCTACCCTACCTCCTCAGCCACTGTCCCCATAGCTGTACACTCACTTTCAGACACCGAGCGCAAAAGGCCACGTTTCCTCTTTCCTTTGTGCCACGTTTCATGCTGCATCAGGACCAGAGGAAGAGGAGACACCATAGCGCCTGTTAAGGGATAAGAAAAATATTCTTGATACCGAAACATCTCCCCTACCGTTCCTGACAGCATATCATCAGACAGCAAGCCCTGAAGGATCAGCATCGAGCTCCCCAGACTCTTTCCAACACAGATGGACCCGGGAAAGGCCACGTACACTGTCCCCAACACCTCTGTGTGGAAGAGTCCAACTCAGATGGAAGAAATGCACACACTGGGCAGCTCAGAATATGGGCAGCTGGGTGCGGTGGGAAGAGCCTAAGCCTTGGAGACACAGGAACTCCAGCTGGAATCGGGCTCTGCTGTGGCCCCTGGGAAAGACATCTTCCTTCTCTAAGTTTCATTATCTATAAATAAAGGGACTACTACCCACCTTGCTGGGTTCATGTAATGCACATAGATAAAGTATTTAAAACAAGTAGGCTATTTAGATATACAATAAATGAATGTGGTTTTGTTGATATTTTCACTACTATTTTATTAAATCCCAGTCCTGGAGAAAGACCTTGATGGAAAATCTGTATCTTCTTAACTCTTCTCCATCCTATACTGGAAGCAGGAGACAAAAAACAAGGGTCCCCATTTCACTCCGGCTTTATCTGTGCTAGTAGAGTGGACAGATTCACGGGGCCATTGGGATAGGGGCTCACGCCCATCTGAATACCTGGCACTAAGCAGAGTGTTTGATGCAGAATAAACAGTCAAAAAATATTTGTTGCCTGTTGAATACATGTCACACGATCAATTTTCCTCGGGAACACAATCAAACAGTCATTTAAAAGGCGCAAGTTAAAGATTCTTGTCCTAAAACACAGATTACTTTCGCTATTAACGAGCACCAAGTACAGACTTCATCTAAGTTCACCCGGACTCAATGCAAAAACTATGTCGTCTTTCACTAGAGCTTTCCAAAACCAATGTTGCATTAATGACACTTTGCTTTAATCAAATTTTATAATAAGTCCAAGTTCTTTGGATGTTGGAGACTAGGTATGGAATACCCATGCTTTCTGGATTTTTCTCTTGCTCTAAATTTGCATTCACAGGCCTCCAGATGTTCATTCTCTCCCACAGAAGCTCAGCTGGCCTCATTTTTTAAATCTGAGATCTTCAAAGAGGATGCTATGCACACACAAAAATGTGTGATAACTGGATCAAATGAGTCCAGGGGTCTTATTCCCCTTGAGTATCTTTCTTTCTTGTATCAATGTGCAGCCTTAAGACGAGCATCTTTTGCTGTATTCGTACTCCCATATGTCAGTTATGTCAATTTCCTGAGTTTAACACGCTCATCACCGTTATTTGAGGACTGTGAGAAACAAAAAACCCTGCTGTGTTCTTCCTCTCGCTTTCCACAAGAGCGGCCTAAAAAACGCCGTGGCTTGACTGCCATCTAGAGAAGGCTGGAGATACTGAAATTAAACAAGCTAATCTAGTATCTTGATAGGTTTACTTTTCTCTAACCCTCTGACGAAAAACCATAAGGAAAAGTCTTTTAAACAAGACATGAAGAAAATAGTTTAATGTTATATTGCATCTTGGAATGGTGTCATTCACCTGTTTTTTACAAAAATATATGCAGCAACTGTATTGTTCCCAGGGAGAAATGATACTATTAGTGAGAGCCATCTGCTGGCCTTTGAATTTATTTTATGGAGTCCTTGTGGAAATATACATCAAGGTAATGTAATTATTGTATCTGCACATTTGTAATGCTGTAATTAAAACTGGGAGGTTGTTCTCATTAAATTCTCCAGATTGTTGGTGGCTTCTTTCCTGCTGGCATATGAATTTTCATCTTAAAACAGACTCCAGACCTCTCTATGCTGTTCCTATCATATTAATACTGATATCACTAGACAAAAAAATGTATGCAGCTTTGTAAAATGTCTTTTGAGCAACTGTATCATGAAATGGCTTTAAGAAAACGTAAAGATATGGGGAATTTAAAAATGATTTTGCCAAAGTTTCCTATGTTCATATACAACAGATCTGTTGATTTTCTGTGGGCTTCTATTACCTAGAAATCTAAAAGAATTGGTGGCGTTCCTTTTCTTTTACATTACCCTAGGAAACAGCTGTTATTCTAGTGCCAAGAAGTCAACACTTGAGCTTACTGAAATTCTCAACCATTTTCACAACAGGACTGTTATTTGTCACAGCCTGCAAATAATGGTGATGGGAGTGTTAACTTCAGGAAATTGGCAAAGTGCAATGTAATATGATGAGTTACAGGGAACGACAGCACATCTGAAGGCTACACAATGAAACAAGAAGGAAAGAAACGTGGAGTCCACAGAGTATTAATTTAAAAACCACAGAGACTAAATTTTGATCCCATTCCACGTTGCCAGGTATCACCTTTTCTGTGTACCGCATCCTCTTTGAAGATTTCAGATTTAAAAACTGAGACCAGTTGAGTTTCTGTGAAAGAAAATGCAATTTGGAAGCCTATGGATGCAAATTCGGGGCAACAGAAAGTCCAGAAAGTATGACTACTCCATTCCTAGTCCTCTACATTCAAAGGACTTTGACTTATTTCAAGATATGACTAAAGTGTCGTTAATGCGGTATTGGTTTTGCAAAGCTCTAGTGCAATCAATACAACGTATTTTAGGATTGCGTCCAGGTAAATACAGATGAAGGCTGGATGCTCCCAACCGGGGCCAGGAAACTTTTTCTTGAAGGTCAGGCAGTAAACGTTTTTCACTTTCCAGACCACAGAGTCACGATCTCCACTGTAGCATAAAAGCGGCCAGGGACAGTATGTCAACAAATGAGTGTGGCCGTGTCCCAGGAAAACTCTACTTATAAAAACAGGCCAGTCCCTGTGTCAGAACAGGATCTTGGGTTTGCCCGATGGAAACGACTCTCAGATGGCGGAGCCTGGAATCATCAGCTACTCAAGTGTCCAAGGGGTCAAAACTTCACGTAGGACCCTAAGCCCAGCTGACACCAGCTCCAACCTCCTGGAACTAGTGCCTTTTTTTTTTTCCATATAACTGGTACATCTTCAACAATAGGGGTCCCCAACCCCTGGGCCACAGATTGGTACCGGTCCACAGCCTGTTAGGAACCGGGCTGCAGAGCAAGAGGCGAGCGGCCAGCGAGTGAGCGAAGCTTCATCTGTCACTCCCCATTGCTCCCTATCGCTTGCATTACCGCCTGAACTACCCACCCCACACAAACCTCCCCCCGGTCCGCGGAGAAACTGTCTTCCACGAAACCGGTCCCTGGTGCCAAAAAGGCTGGGGACCACAGTTCTACAATATCAAACTTAAAATACTCTCAAGAATAATAACTTTTTCTCAGATAGTGAAGAATTCAACACACAAACTCAGGCAGACACACACGGTTTTCTCAGATTAATAATGGAAGCAGAAGGCGAAAGACACGTAAACTGGGGGCAGATGAATTTTTACGTATTTTGTGTGTTTTGACGCCTGTTTTAGATTGCCATGTCATCCTAGGATGAGATTCTACAGGAGGTATCAGATGCATTTTCATTTTAAAATGTAGCTTCTAGGGCTTCCCTGGTGGTGCAGTGGTTGAGAGTCCACCTGCTGATGCAGGGGACGCAGGTTCGTGCCCCGGTCTGGGAAGATCCCACATGCCGCGGAGCAGCTGGGCCCGTGAGCCATGGCCGCTGAGCCTGCGCGTCCGGAGCCTGCGCTCCGCAACGGGAAAGGCCACAACAGTGAGAGGCCCGCGTACGGCAAAAAAACAAAAACAAAAACATTACTGAGGTGTACCTGCTACAGCTGGGTAGTACCTGATGGGCTCTAGAGATTTCAGACTTCGGTCACGTCCCCGCGCCCCGTCCTCGCGCCACTTCCAGCGCCTGCGCGCACCTCAACTATACGCGAGACATCCGGGCACTGCATGACTAGAGTCCGCAGCTTGCGTGCGCAGCCTGCGTGAGCTTCTCCCTGTGCGCCTGCGCGAACGCATCCGTTTGACCTACGCAGATGTGGCTGAGAGTGGACTGCCGGTGGGCCCATCTGTTAAAAGCAACCAGAAGGGCTTCCCTGGTGGCGCAGTGATTGAGAGTCCGCCTGCCGATGCAGGGAACACGGGTTCGTGCCCCGGTCCGGGAGGATCCCACATGCTGCGGAGCGGCTGGGCTCGTGAGCCACAGCCGCTGAGCCTGCACGTCCGGAGCCTGTGCTTTGACTTATTTCACAATGGGAGAGGCCACAGCAGTGAGAGGCACACACACACACACACACACACACACACACACACACACACACACACATACACACACACACAAAATGTAACTTCTATTTCATGATTGGTATTCTCCTAAAAGTCATGCCTGTAAAAAGGACCACGGGAAAGAATCTTCACCGTAAAAATCTGAAACGTAGCTGTACTGCACAGGGAATTTCCATGTAATTCTGTGTCCTCGCATCTGAAGAGCTGTTGATATTAGATGGAGCACATTGGAAGAGGCGAGCTGTGGAGAAACAGAAATCCAGCAGAGTCTGAGATGTTCTAATCAAGCACGAATGTTTCTCCACTTTTTTCAGTCTATTTCACCATCTCAAGGAGAATGTTTCATCTCCATTTTGATACATTATCAGTTTCACCTTTAGTTTTCCGAGTACTCTGTTTGTAATGACTTCCTCGCCCACGAAGACACATGACCATGAACTCCCATAATCATTCACTGCCCTTGTGCTTTTTTCCCTTCTGCCTGTGAGTGGCCCACGCAGGGGACAGACAGAGCATGGACTGGAAAGACAGACCTGACCTGAAATCACTGCTCCTACTCACTCTGGCCCCGAGACCCTGGGGATGCTACTCAACCACTCTGAGACCCGGTCTCCTCCATATAAAATAGAGGTAACACCGGGTATATTGCAGTACTGTCGTCACGATTAAAAGACGACATCTGTGACGGGTCTTGCACGTCGCTCAGTAAATGTTAGTTCATCTCTTCTCTCTCTCTCCCTGCCCCTTCTCTAAGACGCGGACTGCGAAGTCGGGAACTGATTCATCCACATCCCACCTCCCTACAGTGCCTGCCGCTCGATCAGACACAGGGGCTGCATATGTGTTTCTGGAATGAGCAGTGGGTTCCCACGTTTTCCTTCGTTATTGAAGATCTTACCTTTTTTTTTTTTTGCAATACGCGGGCCTCTCACTGCTGAGGCCTCTCCCGCTGCGGAGCAGGCCGTGCAGGCTCAGCGGCCATGGCTCACGGGCCCAGCCGCTCCGCGGCACAGTGGGATCTTCCCGGACCGGGGCACGAACCCGTGTCCCCTGCATCGGCAGGCGGACTCTCAACCACTGCGCCACCAGGGAAGCCCGAAGATCTTACCTTTTAAAATTGCTGTGAGGATGAGCTGAACGTGTTCTCTGAGTCATGAAAAGAAAATGTTTCATAAATTAAAAAAACAGAAGAACCCACTCATGTTAACATATACACACTACTATGTACAGAATAGATAACCAATAAGGAACTACTGTATAGCACATGGAACTATAACTATTACCTTATAGGTTAATATCTTGTAATAACCTATAAGGGAAAAGAATCTGCAAAAAATATATATACATATTCTTTTTGTGTGTATATATATATACGTGTATATATGTATAGCTGAATCACTTTGCTGTACACCTGAAACTAACACAACACCAGAAATCAACTAAACTTCAATAAAAAAATACAATTAAAAAAAGAAGGACCCACTCACGACATTGGAATGCTACACATCAAGACAGCACTCAGGGCTTCCCTGGTGGCGCAGCAGTTGAGAGTCCGCCTGCCGATGCAAGGGACGCGGGTTCGTGCCCCGGTCCGGGAAGATCCCACATGCCGCGGAGCGGCTGGGCCCGTGAGCCATGGCCACTGAGCCTGCGCGTCCGGAGCGTGTGCTCCGCAGCGGCAGAGGCCAGAGCAGTGGGAGGCCCACGTACCGCAAAAAAAAAAAGAAAGCACTCAAATTTATCTGCTGGAAAATAAGGACCCACAAGTGTGTGGACCACATTAAAGAGATACAGTCACGATATTACACTCTGCTCTCGAGGGAGATGATTTGACTCACAATGATATTCAAATAGTGGGAAAACAAGGTGCTTTATCACAAGGTTTTATTACTATTGTTAAGTCCTGTGATTCTCATCATGATTCATCAGTCAGACTTAGACACTTCTTAGCACTGCCCAGGGAAGAATCTTGCTGTCAAAACAAGCTTCACATTTTAATGTTTTAAACCAAACAGAGCACTGCCTGCTGATAACTGCATGGAACTGTCATTCAGGGAATCATCAAGATTAGATGTGACTAATTCGGAGTCACCCAGGCAAAGGTGTTTTGATCAGAAGAGGAAATAAACTAACAAATCATCTGTAGGGGATAACAGTGGAAAGAGGATCTAGCAGTTACTCAAGGGCTTTGAGGAAAAAAGAAACAGAGTTAGTGAGAATGTTAAAAAAAAAAAAATCACTAGCTATGGGGCACATAAACAGAGCAGATAAGATGCCAGTAAAAACAAAATGGAATTTGTGAAATACCAAAAGGGTATATAAAAAGAAGCCAATTAAATAGGATGTCTCCTTTGTTGTTCTGTATCCGTTCTGGCTCTGAGGCGCTACAGAGTTGTTTCCTCCCCTTTGTTCTATAAGACACAGGACAAGTAATTATGCTGACTGAGATTTAAATTTTTATTAGTCACTTTCAAAACTAGAATTTTCCTCATGAAACATAACTACTGCCCATTCTGCCTATCATGGCACCTATGATGTCCTAGAATATTTCAGCATGACAAGAAGGCAAGCTGTCATATGTGTTCTGATTATATTACCAGACTTACAGAACTTGTATAATGCATGCTGTACAATATCCCTGATAAGTTATCAGTCAGTCAGGCCGTAAAAGCCAGCAGATGTTTGCAAAAGTGATTTCACTTATCAACAAGTAAATATCATTGCATCGGTTTTAAAGATCAGTATGTTTGTAAGGATATTTATGTACACAGAAAGGAAGTCTCCACTCTAGCCAGGGAAAAATCCTAACTGTTCCTGCATCTCCCTACCCAGCTATGAGTCATTGTGCCCGTGAGAGCTGACCCACCCAGTAAAATCTCATCCTCTTCCATCATTTAAAAACTAACTAACACTGACAACTCTGCTTAGGAGTGCGTAGTGATTGTTCCAGAGAAGTAAAATTCCATATATGCAGCCAAAGACACTCATCCGAGATTTGTTAATGGTACAAGATCCTTCTGAACAACGTGATGCATCTGCACAGTTCTCATCTAAGATGACAAGAGCTAACACAAGTGTGTACCATGTGTCAGGCACTGTTTTTTGTTTGTTTGTTTGTTCTGCGGTATGTGGGCCTCTCACGTTTGCAGAGCCTGTGCTCCGGACGTGCAGGCTCAGCGGCCATGGCTCACGGGCCCAGCCGCTCCGCGGCATGTGGGATCTTCCCGGACCGGGGCACGAAACCCGCGTCCCCTGCATCGGCAGGCGGACCCTCAACCACTGCACCACCAGGGAAGCCCAGGCACTGTTTTAAACACTTTGCATATCATTAAATCATCCAGTCCTCGCAACAATGATGTTATAATGAAACAGGGGGGAAGGGGGCAGGGCACAACCTTTGAGAGAATGACATAACCCGAGGACATGACGTAAACTGATTAGAACCAAATGGGTCCAAGACGGCAGACAAGTCGACTTCGACTAGACCTTGAGCCTCCGTATAGGCTCATTGTAACACATCAGCTAAATGATACATCAACAGGTGCCATGACAGTTCCAAGGCTGACACTAAAGGTCAAAAAGCAGGCGGTGGCTCAATTCCTGGAAATCCCCACCCTCCCCCCAGATAGCTGGAACACTCTTCCACTCATTAGCCTGTGAAATTACCCACCCCTATAAAAACTGACAACCCCGTGCCCTGGTGCCGCTCTTGCCTTCTGAGATGGCCCACACTCTTGTCTGTGGAGTGTGTTTCTCTCTAAATAAATCCACTTCTTACCTATCACTTTGTCTCTCACTGAATTCTTTCTGTGATAGGACATCAAGAACCTGAGCTTCATTAAGTCCTGAAACCAGGTGTGTGATCTCAGTTGGAAGAGCATGGGTTTTGTCTGGGTCTGAGTCCCGGCCATGTGGGTTCAATTCCCAATCTGAGGTGCACGGTTTCAGTATTACTATCCTCACTTTAGCAGATGTGGAAATGGCGGCAAAATGGTTAAGCGGCTCATGGAAGGACACACAGCTGGTAACAGAGCCAGGTTCTAACCCTGGCCGCCTGGCTCCAAAGTTCACATTCTTAACACTATGGTCCCAGACAACCTGCTGGGGGGGATCTAAGACTTAGATTCTTAGAAAATGGTTTAGTATAACCTACTTATTATCTTAAAATAAAAAAAAAAACAGCCAGTTAGCTAGATGGAATGTCTCTCTTACATGGTCCTATAGAGAAAGAGTTGTGAGTGGATGGAAGGGGCAAAGCCCTTACCACAAAGACCCTAATAATACACACCCACACTTCCCCCAAAGCCTGTGCATATTTTGCTCCAAAGAAGCATAGTCAAACGTCTGTGTATCTTTAGGTTAATCCATGACTCAACATAATAGAAAACGGAACACAACTCAACGTCCTTAAAAACAAAAAATTAACCGAAAACACAAAAAGAGAAACTCTACATATGGCTTAAGCAATACAAGAAACGTGTGAACTGAGAGGTTTACAATTAACCAAAGGTCTTAACTCATGTCAGTTAATCAGCAACTGTAAAGCTTTTTTAAGTAAAGAATCATTAGTACAAAAGAGTAAATCATGGAGAATGATATATCTGCCATTCTCGGTCAGGCATGAAACCAGTGTTACGTAAATTTTTTCAACCAGTTCACCAAGAATTTAAAGAAAGAACTCAGGCAGGACAACAGAATTTATTTCCCAATTTCATCATTTTTGAAGAGCTACACCTCACCCATAGGTTCTTTTTTTCATTTACACCCTCTTGTAACAGGTGATATCTTTTTATGAAACGTTTGCATGCAATGTTCCAACAATAATGATCTTGGATTACCTTGAAACCCTAAATGATATTTTTGGTCTTGTGCACTACCGTCTTCCAAGTGAATCGTATTCTGGGTGGTCACACAACAAGAAGGCAGGGCAGTTGCCCCCATGGGAGCCACACAACCCCGCGATGCCCTGACCCGGGGCTTGCTGTCAGACTGAACTCAGTACTAACTCCAAGAAAACAATCCTTTGAGCTAAAAAACTTGGCTGGATTTCCCCTTCCTGCAGAATGAAGTCAAACACCTCCTCTTGGTCTTCATGGGATACCAGGATCCCTCATTCAAGTTCAATTTCCATCAATCCCTTCCTCGCTCCCTTCACGCCAATCAAAGGAAACAATAATTTTCTACACACACCCTGTTTTTTTCACATTTCCATCCTTATTTTCATGCTGTGCCTTCCATTTCAAATATTCATACTCATCTCTTCCTTCAAAGCTCATCTCAAATACAATTTCTTACACACATACACACGTTTCGCTCAACTATTTTTATGTGTGATGGTTAATTTTCTATGTAAGCTTGTCTAGGCCATGGTACCCAGTGTTAGGTCAAAGAGCAGTCAAGATATTGCTGCAAAAGTATTTTTAGATGAGATTAACATTTAGATCAACAGACTTCAAGTAAAGCAGATTACCTTCCATAATGTATGTGGGCCTCATCTAATCAGTTGAAGGAAGGCCTTAAGAGAAAAGACTGAGGTCTCCCGACTCAAGATGCAAAATCAGGTTTTCCTGAGTCTCCAAGATATTGGCCTGTCCTGCAGACTTCAGACTTGCCAGCCCCCAGAATCATGTGAGCCAATTCCTTAAATTACATCAGTAGATAGATAGATAGATATAGATTCTCCAGAGAACCCTAACTAGTACAGTATGATGTCTGATTTCCCTACTGGACTGTAAGCCCCTCAAAAGCAATCCTTGTCTTTCTAATCCTCAAGGAACAATGCTTTAAAAATGGAGTGTGTTTAATAAATATTAAATGAATGACTGAATTTTGGGTCAATGAATGAATAAATCTTTCATCAGATCCACCTGGGAAATAACTCAACTTATATTTCTATTCTCTCTTTCCTTTGTCAGTACTGTAGTTCACACACTTACCCCCTCTGTCTACACTATATCAGATTGCAAAGGGGTGTCTCTGCTTCCAGACCCTTCCAATCCCTGCCCAAGTGCTTCTTTCACATTGCCACGTGGATTTCTCCACAAACCACACACACACACACACACACACACACACACACACACACACACACACTTCAGAGAACTGCACTGAAACCTGTAATGACTCCCCGTTGCCCAGAGGCCCTTTACAGCCGTCATCTGTATCCACTTTGCCTTCATGGCAAGTATTACCACACTAATCTCTCTTACAAAAATGCTCCTAAGAGGTTACTTGGTTAGAAATAAGTTTTCTGTGTGTATTACTTATCTTTTAACTATCAAAGGTAACCGAAGAAAAAAATGATTTAAAAGTTTCAAGCTATTTCTACTTTCCAGAAGATGGCCTTTATTATATAGTGCCAAGAGGCTGGGCATTTGGGCTGCGTCCTCTCGCACCTTGGGACCTCTATCTGCCTGACAACTGCTCACTTATCTTTGAGGCTCAGAGGTAACCTCCTCTATACAAGCTTCCTCTCCCCGCAATCAGGCAGTCGTTCCTCCACCTCCCATACATATCTCCACGTATTTTGTGTGTGTTTGTCTGTATCATTAGAACGTGAGCTCCTCCCAGGCTGTGTTCTTATCTCATTCATCTCGTGCACCCAGACATCTAGCCGTTGCCTGAGATCCCCAGCCTCTCTCTAAAGTACACTTTTATGTTTTATAGGCATGCAGGAAACTGTTGAAGTCAGCAGCAAAGCATAAATTATTGGCTTTTCTTTGGAAATTCTTTCCTAAAACCAGGGGGAAAAGAAAAAAAAAAAAAACAAACAGGCACCATGAAGCAGAAACTGACGCTGTACTCTAACAGACACTGCTTTTCCTTTTTCATCTCGGCATTTCGACATGGCACAGAGCCAGCTGGTCATTCTGAAATTACAACCTCTGGGCTCCCCAGGTTTACCCCTGCAAGAATCCAAGTACTGCCTGGTTTGAACCTAAGACTAAGGGCTATTAGTCCTACACAAAGTTTCAGGAGTTGTCTGTGGTTCCATCCAGGCAGTAGCCATGAGTCTGCCAAGTGACTAGTTTACATCATCATTCGTTAGAAGCTCTGCATTGACTCTGTTGATGGTTGCCTAACTTGGAAGACAGCTGAGCACAAATAAAGCTGGGGCAAAGCTGAAACCTTTTGCTAAACTTTGAGCTGCCGTTAGAATGCTGTTCATAGACTGTACGGTACAGATGTCATCGTTCTCACCAAAGAAGCAATTGCTTCCTCTGAACACGCTGACAGGCCTGCATGTGTCCATAGACTATCACCGCCCTAGAACACTTTACCATGTTTTAAATCTGTTGAAGAATGAAAAAAAAAAATCAAATGTGCTTCACAGAACTGGATCATAAAATTGAACTTGGCTAGAGCTGGCTTTGATGGAAGATTTTGAATCATGCCCTAGACAAATCAAAGAAAAAAAAAAAGATTGGGAAGTTAGCTGAGACATCATTGCAGAAATGCTAAATACAGCAGGGTGTTAAGGGCAGGAAGACTTGACTCCCTTAAGGGAGGAAGAAACTGATGCAAAATGACACTGAACCTTTGGAAAAAACATTGCTGTACAACAATATCTGTGTAAATTAATACATATTTGAATATTATATACACTAAAGACAAATGACTGGGGCTTCCCTGGTGGCGCAGTGGTTGGGAGTCCGCCTGCCGATGCAGGGGACGCGGGTTCGTGCCCCGGTCCGGGAAGATCCCACATGCCGCGGAGCGGCTGGGCCCGTGAGCCATGGCCGCTGAGCCTGTGCGTCCGGAGCCTGTGCTCCGCAATGGGAGAGGCCACAACGGTGAGAGGCCTGAGTACCGAAAAAAAAAAAAAAAATTATTTAAAATAAACAAATGATTTAAATGGTGCATGCTGAAGTGTGAGGGAGCCTGAAAAAATGCACCCTCCCTTCTCAGACCAAGTTCTGAAACGACAGAGGAATGTGAGGAAGAGTAAGGCAGGCGGGAGCTCCAAACATCAGCTGGTCTGTCTGTGAAGAGTGGGCTTCGGAACCCCGAACCCACAGGGACAGACCGGCCACGCAGCCTGACCTGCCTCCGAACCTTCCTGCAGGGGGCGCTGATGAGCCCGAGCTCTCTGGAGAGGGGTGGGCGCTGGAGGTCCAGGGCCTCGGAAGTGCCTGGGCTCCACCACAGACAAGGGGTCCCCTCTGTTCTCCACTTAGGAGGAAGCTTCAGAACTGGGGGGAAAGCCACGCCAGCCCGCAGTGATTAACTCCTGAACTTAAGATTTCCATTTATGACGGTTCACTTATTTATTCCTTCATTATTTATCTGTTCCCTTTAATCCTCTGGTTCATTTACGAGATGAAATAGTATGTGAAGTTCATCAGCTTCTATTTTCAGACTGCCCAGGTTTAAATCCTGGCTCCACTGCTTACTAGCCATGACGTGGGGCAAGTAACATTTCTAAGCCTCAGTTTTCTGTAAAGAGTTTACCTATGTTATGATAATACATGAAAAGCATCCGTTCAGTTCTTGGTGCACAGTGAGTGCTCAGTAAGGTCACTGATGGTGTTGCTCAAGTTGTTTGTTTTTAGTCTTCCTGGTACCCTCGTGAACACACAGAGCAGTGCGTCTCAAACATCAAAGCTCAGACAGCTCATGGTTAGCCTACCTGGAGTGGGGCTAGAGCATCTGTGTGTCTACCACTCCCCTAGGTGATGCTGACCTGCTGGTTTAGGCACTGCACTTGGAGGTGTGGGACCTGCACGCCTTACACAAGGTGCTGGATAAGGTAGACCCTTCTTAGTTTTCTCTTCTTCAGCTAAAACAAAATTCTTTAATAGAAGGCCACAACGGTGAGAGGCCCGCGTACCGCAAAAAAAAAACCCAAAAAACAGTGATCCCGGCACACAGCACACCGGGAAAAGGCTAAGGGTAGAAGTGGGAAAGCTCAGGCGCCCATTTCTTTGTTTCTCCAAACTCATGGAGAAAAGTGAGCATCACAGCCTGCCTGCAAGTCATAGCTGCACATGTACATTATTTACTCCCAACCTGCTTACCTTTGTGGATTTTCTTTTATCACCCTTTGCAAATTCTCTACAGCCTGCAACGCTCACCTTAACTGAGATCCTTACCTCTGGGAATCTGCTCTGGGCACCCTCACCTAAACTTCCTACTTATATTCGTCTGTCCAATTCCCACCCAGCCTTCAAGGAGAGTTTCAAATTCTCTCCCAGCTCAAAGTCGTTTATGATAATTCTGGAAGTGATTCTATGGACTTAGAATCAAATGGACTTAATCAAATTAGCGGTTGACCACATCTGACTCTATACGTGACTTACGACTTTTAATCACGTACCTCATAGGGTAGTTGTGAAAATTAAATGTGTTGGTTAAAATAATTCATGTAAACTGTTTAGCACAGTTTGTGGCATATAGCAAGTGCTCAGTGTTAGCTATTATTATGATTATTTCTGATTTTTTATCATTATTACATTATTTTATGCTATTATGAAACCATATTTTATTTAATTTCATTAAACATATCCTTGGCCTTTCCAACAAGGATAAAGGCAATGTTATATCTAGTTCACCCCAAATTCCAGAAACTCCTAACCCTGTACTAAACATAGAATGTATTGCCAATAAATACTTAGATGATTAAAAACGGGGCCCTAAAATTGTTGACAAATACTGCCTTTTTACACTCTGCAGTTTCTGAATCACGTTCAGGTAGTAAAACAGGTGGGACCATTCTTACCAAAGATTTACAGTACAAATAGTTGTTAAAAATCTCTGTCAAGGCAATCTGTCACTCTAAGAAAAAACGAGGTGGTCTTGACCCCAAGATCTCAGGTGAGCTGTAAATTCTCGGGTGAAGATGGCTTATAGCCGACCATCAATGTGCAGACACGTTTCCACACACATTTCAGAAGCTTGTGTCAGCTCACAAATCTCCTCGTCAGGTGCAGCCCAGAAGATTCCGAAACCCTAAGCCAGCAGATCCATTCGACAATGTATATATTTGTGTTTTAGAAACGTCACCCTGGAAGCAGCTGAGAAGGAATGAGTTGCATGTGACGGGTGAAACAAGGGGCGAATTAGAGGCTGCAACCAGGGCCAGAGGAGGAAACTGCAGACCTGATGGAAGCCACGCAGGGGAGGACCCAGAGATCCGGAACAGCCGCCCACTTCGACTTCCCCAGGGCTAGCTTCTCTGTGCTCAGCCCCCTCCTGCATGAAGCCCTCCAGTCTCTGGATTCTGCAAATGCAGTGAATTCTACCACCATGGAGGTTGCATGCCTCCTATCACAGATCTCACGATTTTTCTCACAGCTTACAAATTAATTTCTCATCCCTAGAGTTCGTCGTTATTACTCAAAGCACAATTCAGCTGCCTGAGAATTTCCATTTGTTCTCTTCTCTCTTTACATTTTCAGCCTAGATTTCTCTTTTATTTTCATTTATTCTTTCTCAGAAGGCAAGATGAAATTAACTTATAAATAAACGTACGAGGAAAATATTCCACGCTGCTATAGTAACCAAACAATTTGAGGTATCGCTATTCAGGTGTGGAGCAAAAAGACAATTCTTTTCCAAATGACAACTAGTACTTACAAAGGGGAAGTAAAGCTGCTAAGTTCACAGCGGCTGAAGGCACTGCAAGTTGATATAAACATTTTGGAAAACAGGTTAGAAAAAGCTATTAGGAGCCTGCCGCCCCCCCCCCCCC
>NW_006785319.1:2971131-2976440 GCF_000442215.2 Lipotes vexillifer
AAAAGCTTTTTGGCGCCTGCCGCCCCCCCCCCCCCGCCCAAAAAAAAAGAACTAAGCAGCATGCCCTTTGACCTTGCAATCCCACCTGTAGAAAATTATCCTTAAGAAATCATCAGAATGGAGGGAAAACACTCACAGAATATGTTCACTGCAACATCATTTAAAATAGGCAAATACTGGGAGCAATTTTAATGATTAGTTGAATTACCTGTTTCATGCTTAAATAGCACCTTGCGTTTTCCCTAACATCTCTAACTAAATATCTATATAAAATTTTCAAAGTAAAAATGATCAAGACAATGAAAAAGTAAGTAAAAACAGGTGTGTGGTGAACAAGATGCGTGTGAGCCCAAGTGTAATTGCTGTTGCTGAAGATGACATTGCACAATCAAAGATAAACTGATAGTAAGTGTAGAACCCAGAGCTATGCCCCAGCTTGTCTGCTCCAGAGGCTGGGTGTTCAACCACTTCTTTCTACTGCCCACCCATTATATGCCCTTCAAATTGCTCCCTATTTTAAAACATGATGGCTCAGTGTGATTCTAGATGCCAGACAGAAATCCCCATATACTGAGGTGGAAGTACAAAGTTTAAAACGTTTCTAGAAAGTAATATTTATCAAGGTCCATATTGTTCAAGCAGTGAACATTCGCCTCTAAAAATCTACTCTCTAAAAGAAGCATCACATACTGAGGAACTATGGCTAATTTTTTTAGGTGTGATATGATGTAGTTGCTGCAATTTTTAAAGAGTCCTTACTTTTGAGCAGCACCTCCTGGCGTGTTACTGATGTCTGGGATTTGTTTCAAAATAACCTGGGGACGGGAGTGTGTAGATAAAACTGGATGGGCCGTGAGTTTTTTGGTTTTGTTTTTGTTTTGTTTTTTTTTTTGCTGTACGCGGGCCTCTCACCGTTGTGGCCTCTCCCGTTGCGGAGCACAGGCTCCGGACGCGCAGGCGCAGCGGCCACGGCTCACGGGCGCAGCCGCTCGGCGGCACGTGGGATCTTCCCGGACCGGGGCGCGAACCCGCGTCCCCTGCATCGGCAGGCGGACTCTCAACCGCTGCGCCACCGGGGAAGCCCGGGCCGGGAGTTTGTATTTGCTGAAGCTGGTGATGGGAGGAGAGGATTCCTGTAGTAAAATATTCTCCCCTCTGTGGCATCTACTTGACACTTTGCATAATAAAATGTGAAAATCTCATCAGAGATGCACTGATGGTGCAAAAGGATGAGAACTGCTGGGCTACGTGAAATAGTCACTGTTGCCAGTAACTAAAATACCCAGCCATAGGGAAATCATCATATGAATTATAGCATATCTATAGGTTCAAATATTATGCATCCATTAAGAATTCCTGTTTCCAAGGGCAAATTCATGACATTACAAAAATGTTCATGATATACTAAGTGGGAAAATCTTGTATGAACACTAAAAACCATGTACAATATGGTTTTTGTAGGGAGGACCCCTCAAAATTTGGGGGGAAGACCTTTTCCCAGAGAAGAAAGTTGGAAAGAAATTGTTATTAGAATATTAAAATATTAACAATGGTTATCCCTTTGTAGTCTTGGGTGGTTTTTATTTTCTTTAAAAATTTCTTTTTCCTTTTCCAGTATTTCTACCATGACAATGAATTATTTTTATATTCAGCAAAAGGTCAGTGTTTTCAGGAATTTAAAAAGCAAAATGAAACCTGAGTTTGTGCAGAGAGTAAAAGACTCTTGACCAGTGACACCACATCTTGGGTCACTGGTCAACCACTAGAGCCCTTGCGGTGGAGGCCCATTACCTCCCTGGCTGACGGGGCTGGTAGCCACTCACCCATGGGCATTCTGGAAGCCGGGGCTCAGAGGCACAAATTGGACCCTCATCCATATCCCTCCCACATGTGGAAAGACATGCACAGTGGAGTAATTATAAAAAGAAGAACTAGGGCTTCCCCGGTGGCGCAGTGGTTGAGAATCTGCCTGCCAGTGCAGGGGACACGGGTTCGAGCCCTGGTCCGGGAAGATCCCACATGCCGTGGAGCAGCTAAGCCCATGAGCCACAACTACTGAGCCTGCGCATCCAGAGCCTGTGCTCCGCAACGGGAGAGGCCGTGACAGTTAGAGGCCCGCGCACCGTGATGAAGAGTGGCCCCCGCTCTCCACAACTGGAGAAAGCCCTCGCACAGAAATGAAGACCCAACACAGCCAAAAATAAATTAAAAATTTTAAAAATAATAATAATAATAAAAAGAAGAACTATAAAGAGAAATGAACAACTGAGCAAAGTCATGAAACACAGAGGGGTATTACATGTTGTGTACAGAGGTAACAGCAGAGGTAAGTCGTGCTGATTCCAGGTGTCCCCAGGTAAAATAGAAAAACAATTTGAAATGAACCAAAAAAACCCCACAACTTAGGTAGAAGATTTAGTAAATGTCAAAGGGTCATATTATGAATTTTCCATTAGTGTAAAAATTCTTGAAACAAACAAAATTAAAGAAGTCTCAAATAAATGGAAAGATATCTTGTGTTCATGGATCAGGAGAATTAATATTGTTAAAATATCCATACTATCCAAAGCCACGTACAGAGACAATGCAAACCCTATCAAAATTCGAATGGCATTTCTCACAGAAATAGAAAAAAAGCAATCCTAAAATTCACATGGAACCACAAAAGACGCTGAAGAGACAAAGCAATCTTGAGAACAAAGCTGGAGGTACCACATGTCCTAATTAAAAACTATGCTACAGATTAACCCCTGTATTTACAGTCAACTAATATTTGATGCAGGAGCCAAGAATACTCAATGGGGAAAGACTAGTCTCTTCAATAAATGCTCTTGGGAAAGCTGGATAATCGCATGCAAAAGAATGAAGCTGGACCCCATCTTAAGTCACCCACAAAAAATAACTTGAAATGGATTAAAGACTTTAAATGAAAAACCTAAAACTGTAAAACCCCTAGAAGAAAGCATAGGAAAACAAATCTTCCTTGACTTTTTTTGGATAGAGCACCAAAAGCACAGGCAACAAAATCAAACATCAGCAAGTAGAACTACAGCAACAAAAAAGCCTCTTCACAGAAAAAGAAACAACCGACAAATGAAAAGGAAACCTGTGGAATGGGAGAAAATATTTGCAAACCATATATCTGATCAGGGATTAATGTCTACAATGTATAAGGAACTCATTTAACTCAGGAGCCAAAGAACAAGCTAATTTAAAAATGGGCCAAGGACTTGAATAGATGTTTTCCTAAAAGAGACATTCAGATGGCCAACAGGTACATGAAAGCATGCTCAACCTCACTAATCACTAAGAAAATGCAAATCCAAACCACAATGAGACATCACCTCCCACCTGTCAGAATGGCTGTTAGCAAAAAAACAACAAATAACAAAAGCTGGCAAGGGTGTGGAGAAAAGGGAACCCTTGTGCACTGCTGGTGGGAATGTAAATTGGTGCAGTCACTGTGGAGAACAATATGGAGGTTCCTCAAAAAAATTAAAAATAGAGCTACTGTATGATCCAGCAATCCCACTTTATATATATATATATATATACCATATACAATGAAATATTATCCAGCCATGAGAAAGAAGGAAGGAGATCCTGCCATTTGTGGCAACATAGGTGGATCTTGAGGGCATTATGCTGAGTGAAATAAGTCAGGCAGAAAAAGACAAATACTGAATGATCTCAGTTGTATGTGGAATCTAAAAAAGCAGAACTCATAGAAACAGAGAATAGAGTGATGGTAACCAGGGGCTGGGGGTAGAAGAAATGGGGAGAGGCTGGTCAAAGGTTATGAACTTCCAGTTATAAGATGAATGAGTTCTGGGGATCTGACGTACCACATGGTGCCTCTAATTAAAAATACTGCATTATCTACTTGACAGGTGCTAAGAGGGTAGATCTTAAAGGTTCCCACCATGAAAAAAAATAATAATAATTATGTGAGTTATGGAGATGTTAACTAAATGATCCCATAGTGATCATTTCACAATACATAAGTGTATCAAATCATCACATTGTATACCTTAAACTTATAAAATGTTGTATGTCAGTTATATCTCAGTAAAGCTGGGAAATAAGTAAATAAATAGGTCTCTAATGCCGGGGGAAAAAGACAGCTCAGGTTGAAGACAGTAACTGACACAAGAACAATGTCAGTTTCCTACTAGCTTAAAAATTCCCAGTCCAAAATCTTTGTCATTCATCTTCGTTTACATTCATAAGCACATCAAATGGAAGCTCCTTGCCAGGATCCAGGTGACGGGGCTCATCTGATTGTCGTGCTACCAGGAAGGACACCACGCACGGAGTTGTTCGCACGCACCCTTGCTTGGGCATTAACTCTCAGACAACCTGAGTATTTGCTAATGCTGGATGCATCCTTGGACTTAAAGTGCATGAAAAAGTCCTTGATCCAAATGATTCTCTGGCCTATGAACATGTGAACTCAGCCAAATGTTTTTTAAGTCTAATCTCAAAAAAGCAGCTTTCTTAAAGAGTCTGGACTTCACAATCCGTCTCTTGCTAGGTGTTAAAAACTTCACACTGTCCCCACCAAACAGAAATAGGTCCTCCTTGTATATCAGTGCCTCTGCCCCTTAGAACACACTCAAGTCACGTCCACAAACCATCTGGAATCATGAGAGGTAAAAAGCATTCTTAGCTTTCCTGATTCCGCAGCTTACAATCTTGATTTCTCATCATCTTTCTTTGATTTTTTGGTCAAAAACATGTAACATCCATATGCATTTTCCTCACCTGCTTTATAAAACTCCTAGTTAAATAAATTCTGATCTTCAAGGAAAATTTCCATCTCCTATGTTCCTCAGGGAGTTACTGTCCAACGGTGCACATGATAATACAAGCGTGCACACTTCTGAAGAATGAAGCTTTAACTCCCCTATTGGCTGCTGTCTGTATGCGTCTGTAGCAAATATAGCCCCCAAATATATTTATTTTTACCAAATGTCTTCAAATTGAATAATCTCAGTTTGCAGGTGATGTTTTTAATCTTGAAGCCTTTCTACAAGAAGAAAAAAGAGAGGGAAAAAACCTACCTAATTATGGTTAACCTTTGAAGTAAAAAAGAGAATTCTAGAATTCTAAAATAAACATCCTTCTTAGTCACATGTGTGAGCTCCAGGAAAATTTAAAAAAAGAAACAGATATCTGAATCAGTAAATGAGTCAGAAATGCCCAGAAATATGCTTCACGTCATAATGCCCAGCACCTTTGGAAATCATGAACACCTGTGCCACAGAAGATCTATATATTAAAGTTCACACTGTAACTAGAGTTTCCCT
>NW_006785319.1:2976575-2981769 GCF_000442215.2 Lipotes vexillifer
TCCCTACAATATCAGTTTCAAATGACAGCCTGAGGTTTTTTGCAACAGCATTTGTCAGAAGAAGTCATCTCATTTCTTATTATTAATTCCATTTGTACTATAGTGTATTCGCTGGAAACTTTATTGATCCTTGCTCCATCTAATTTTGGCTTTCACAACACAGGCAACAAAACTTTAGTTTGCAAGAGAAATCAGTATTATAACCTACTCACTGCTAACGGTGACGACATTGACAAAATCATGGCTGGAGAGCTGCAGAACTGAGGCCAGATGAAAAGAATTCCTGTTTCAGAATTAAAATGTTATCTCTTAGGTACACATACTCACATCTGCATAGGCATGTGGGGCACTTGAGACACGTCAGTATACACGACATGCAGGAGCCCCTGCCCTCGGTCAGCTTACAGTCTCCCGGACCTTTCTTTGGAGGTAACAGCCTCCCAAAATTGCCCAAAACTTAACAGCCTTCTCCACCCAAATGAGAATGGCAGCTCACCTTCTACACCTCAGTAAACAGAATCTGTATTCTTTGGACAATCCCGTTAGTCCATTGCTGCTTCCTGGCACGTGGTGGCCGACACCCCTGGTCCCAGTTCCATGGATGGTGCTGCTACTGAGTCTGACTTTGATGCTGGTCAGCTGAGCTGATACGCATTCAGTTCCCGCACAGACCCAGGTGGCTCTTAAGGAGGATAACCCAGCTCCCTCCAAATTAGAACGAGCCAGGACAGCCTATCCACTGCCTGGACTCCCATTGTTGCCAACCTCAGCTTGCCCCAAGGGGGCAAACCCAGGAGTGCTAGGCTGAGGCTGAGGCCTCCTATAGACCTTGAGCCACCACCTCTTTGCCCTTCTAAGAAATCCACATCCCCAGACACCAGGAAGCCGCTCCCTTTTCACCTGGGAACCCAGAGTCTGAGTATACCTCTCTACTTAGAAATCAGAAGGACCCTCTACAATCCCCAGAAGACATTACACTATTCATTCACTCTTTCATTCACTTTCCAAACACTCACTGACGACCTACTCTGTGTCAGGCTCTACCCTCAGCACCAACTGCCCCCAGGAAGGCTGTCTGTGGAGGAAGCTGCCTTCACACCTGCAAAGGGTGACAACATGACTTTCTGACGGTTCCCTCCCTAGAATAAAAGGGGGAAGAACCACCATAAATGGGACACTCAGCTGGGCATCCTATTACATATCACACACACACACACACACACACACACACACACACACACATATACACATATGTATTATAAATTTTTAAAAATCCAGTTGATAAGGAACAAAGTGATGATGGAAATTACCATCAATTCCTTTACAAGAAACATTTCCACTAAAATTATTTTAGAAAGAAAATACACCTGAATTCTGAAACAAGCCAGTTCTGCAGCTGTTTTGTTTTGTTTTTTTCTTTTCTAAAATCCTATGTAAATAATTTTCTACTGACACGATCTAATCAGGTAAGTATTTCTTAAGAAAACTTTCTGCTTAGGACAAATCATTGACTCAGAAGGCTAGAAGAGCCCACCCCACTCTCAGCCCTCGACCCCGTGTCTCCCAAGTAGCCATCAGCCTACGAAGATGCCTTCAAGTTCAGGGCACTCCCTCTTGAGTCACCCTTACCCGGGTCTCAGCAGCTCTGGCAGGAACGAGCGTGCACGCTGCATCAGACTATCTGTCTCCCTCTAGCTTCAATCTGTTGGTACTGTTATATTTTTGAGTCATATAATTCCTCTTCTTTTTGTGACAGACCCTGAAATATGTGAAGTTTTGAATCCCCATTTTTTTCCTCTTGCAACGGTTTTCAATTATCCTCTTGCAACTGTTCTCAAATGGCATTGTTTCTAGTCCCTTCAAGAAATAGTCACTCTCTTCTGAACACACTTCATTTGTCCGTGTACCTCTTAAAGAATGACAGCAAAACCCTTGTTATCTGGTATTTACACTTCTAAGAGTTTTCTTGAAGGAAATGATCAGGTATATGAACAAATATTTGTCTATCATAATGTTCATCACAGCATTACTTACAGTTTTCAAAAATAAGAGTATATATAGTATACCTACATGATAAAATTTGAAAGTACATTGAAGGAGTAACTGAATGGCATTCAAATGTTTACTATGTTGTCCAGTAGAAGGAAAAGGGGATTATCAAAAATCGTGTCATGAGATCATTTGTGTATACATATCTGTGTATGTTCATAAACCAGGAAGAATATATGATGACATATTAACTGTAGCTCCTTCCAGCCAATGGGATCATAGATGACTTTTACTTGATGTATTTTTCTATACTTTCCAGATTTTCTTCAGTGAAAATATACTACTTTTTAATAAAAGCAAATAATAAATGTTATTTTAAAAAGAAGGTTGTATTGCTGAAAACTAAAATCAAAAAACTGAAAGGCGTGAACTGATCGACTCACAGGATATGGATTCCAACTCCCTCACTCTGATCCACTTCCATTAAATCCACGGGACACACAGGTGGGTCTGCAGCCACATTACACAGTCAATTTGTTGAGAAGATTCTTCTTGATAACCTGTGAAACGTTTTCGCAAATATTATGGCTCTCTCATTTCGTAGTTAAACATTAGCTTGTTTTTTGTTTTCTTTTGTTGCAATTCATGAAAATTTTTATTCTTAAAATAAGTGACCTCCATTCCCACTGCTTTGTGCCCCACCTGTCCCATGGCCTCCGCCAAGCACAGCATGGCTCAGCTCAGCAGCAGCTAAGCCGGGATCTGTCCCGGAAACTGGTGAAGAGGCAGGTCTGGGTCTGAGCAAGGTGACCACCAAGGAGTTCAGCAACCTGGTTGCCAGTGTAGAGACTGTGAAAGTGTAAGAGATGAAGCTGTGTGTGTCTCATGGAGTGACTATGAGGAAATGAGGATGACTCAGGGGAACCTCTCATCATAATCGATATCAATATCAAATCGAGCTCAATATCAGAAAAAAAGCCTGATTAAAAAATGGGCAGAAGACTTGAATAAACATTTTTCCAAAGAAGATATACAGATGCTCAATATCACTAATCATCAGGGAAATGCAATCAAAACCACAATGAGATGTCACCTCACACCTGTCAGAAAGACCATCCTCAAAAGAACACAAATAGCGAATGTTGGAGAGGGTGTGGAGGAAAGGAGACCCTCATATACTACTGGTGGAAAGGTAAACTGATACAGCCACCATGGAAGACAGTGTGGAGGTTCCTCAAGAAACTAAAAATAGAACTACCACTGTGTGAGTGGAAATGAAATAAAGGAAAACACTAACTCAAAATGATATAGGCACCCTCATGTTCACTGCAGCACTATTTACTATAACCAAGATATGGAAGCAACCTAAGTGTCCATCAAGAGATGAATGGATAAGGAAGATGCGGTGTACATACACACATACACACACACACACACACACACACACACACACACACATATATACACAATGGAATGCTACTCAGCCAAAAAAGAGAATGAAATAATGCCATTTGCAACAACGTGGTCGGACCTAAAGATATTATGTTTAGTAAAATAACAGAGACAGAGAAAGACAAATACTCTGTCATCACATATGTGGAATCTAAAAAATACAACAAACCTGTGAATATAACGAAACAGAAACAGACTCATAAATGTAGAGAACATACTAGTGGTTACCAGCGGCGAGAGAGAAGGAGGAGGGGGCAATGTAGGGGATGGGGATTAAGAGGCACAAACTACTATATACAAGAGAAATAAGCAGCAAAAATATATTGTACAGCACAGGGAAATATAATGATTATTCTGTGATAACTTTAAATGGAGTATAATCTATAAAAATGTTGAATCACTATGTTGCACACCTGAAACTAACACCATACTGCAAATCAACTACACCTCAATTAAAAAAAAAAAAAGAACAAAGAAACAAACACCAAAACATGACCCATGCTCTAATTTCTACAAAACTCGCAACCAGTATGATTTCAGTACCTGGGGCAGATACACATTTCTCAGATACAGGTATTTTTAAAATGTTCCTGTGGAGAGTTTACATGCAGAGCCTTCAGTCTCCAGTGGATTCGAGAAATTATTGCAGAGCGGAAGAAATGTATCATTGCATCCTCTCATGCAAGTGGTTCCAAAAGTGTTACCTAACTGCAGATGGATTCAATGCTGAAGTGACTTTGATTCACAAAGAGAGAAAGAAAGTCAATGGCAGGGGCAGGGCAGTTTTCTTTGGTGATGTTTACAAGTGTGTGACTGTCCTCGTGAATGACAAGACTGACATTTGCAACTGTCATGCCGCTGCAGACAAGCTACTCCAGGCTGGCAGCAGGGAAGTTTAAGATATTCTTACTCATGCAGGCTTCCCTGGCCAGCTATTTTCAGAACAAAAAAGGCTGGTTTTGAGGCTGTCATCAGCAAAACACAATTCTCAAAGAGGACAAAATCAAATAGTCCTCCAAGATTCGGGCCATTGCTATTTGAATTACTGGTGACCTAGAACACACAAAGGAGAATCAGTGTCTCATCTATTTAGCCACATCCCTCTGCAAAATGTGTTTTGAACTATAATATTAATATAATTATACAATTATACATGTTTTAATAGTATAGTTATATGTGTTCATAAATATATGTGTTTGAACTATTATGTCCTGGTATGTTTTTGCTTGTTTTTGTTTTATTATGCTTCTAAAGTTAAGATTCAACAATACTAAAGCAAAAAAAAATTAAAAAATCACATAGCGCTTGGTATTTATTCCTATCAAACTTCTGTGAAAGTTTGGTTCATCTCTCTGTCATATTAAGACCTCTTTCATCATCTGATTCTGTCATTTCGTTTCTTTATTAAGCCTCTTAACTCTGCATCATGATAAGTGTGTTCCCCATGTCTTTATCCAAATCCCTGATGAATGTATCCAACAGAATACGATCCAGGATAAAGCCAGGATACTTACCAGCAGAAAGCTGTCATCAGATTAATACCTTCTGGGTGCAGGTGTTCAACTGGAAACCCATCAAGCTAGCAGCCCATAATTCTCCCTCTGTGTAATATCATATGATATCAACAAAAGACTTTACAGAGGATATTTGACTTTTCCAAGAAATTTAGAAAATGACCTGTTTGTTTCACACATATCCCATGAGCTCAGACAGGTCAAAAATGTATTCAAACAGAGTTGAGCCGTATCGGAAG
>NW_006785319.1:2981779-2992413 GCF_000442215.2 Lipotes vexillifer
GTTGCAACGATTGTCTCAAGCAGTGCATCCACTCCCTGACCCGACACTGCACTGTGAACCCACCCTATTTCTTCTGCCCCATAAATAGGAATCAAACAGAAGGGTCAAGTCTCATTCCTCTCCTTTCATTGCACAGTGCCGAGCACACAGCTCACACATGATACTGTGGTGTCTGCTCCTGGCAAAACAGAAGCTCTTGTCGCTGCTCATCCCGTAAGTCGAGGGGTCACGCGAGCTTCCTATCTCCCCTGGTGTTGTAGAGAGAATCATGTGTAGAGGTTAGTCAAAATATGTGTCAGGCTCAAGGCATGGCGCATAACACGGACTCTCCGCTAAACAGATGATGGAGTAATTGGCTCAAAATATCTCCAGGTGTACGCAGGGTGATGACGCTCCAAACATGCAGTCACCAGTTGTGGTCACTACCTGTAGAGGGCTTGGGATGAAGCATAATAATGCCTCCATTTAGTTACTGTAGTGACAGCTGCCCAGCCAGGTCATCCCAGAGCCACCGGTCTCGGACTCGCGAATGGGATGTCCATTCCCAGTGACGGATCCTTCGGGGGAAGGACCCAGCACTGCCTAGCCAAGCCCATCCTTTGCTGACTTCTGTTCTCCTGCGGGTGGGGGTTGAGGCAGGAAGGAGGTTGGAGCAGTCACGGGTCAGTGGGAGGCGGGCACAGACATCAGAGAAGAACGTTTCAGTGCAGGGGACAGACTCAGAAGAATCAGACATCAAGTGCAGGTCGCAGCCCAAAGCAACCTGGTGAGTCTGGGCTGAAAGCCAGAGCGGGAGAGACGCCTAGTGTCCAGCGCTCAGCACGCACACCTCCATCACCATGCATCACCATGGTCTGGGGAAGTTACCACGGCACTTTCAGCCACACCTCTGTGAACCGGGGCCAGTCAACTCACCCCTCCACAGCAACACTGACCAGGGGACCTGGATAAGGTGAGACGCCCCCAGGGAAAGCCCTAGTGCAGCAGACTGCACAGGAAGGCGTAGAAAACAGATATACCGGTCACTGAGTCCTTTGTACGTGATGCACACTCCACCCAGGACCCTTACAGGAGCCCTGAAATTCGGACGTTATTATATATACATAAATTCTGTGAAAGGAAACCTCAAAGCACGTGAGTCATTCACACAGACGCACGGCTAAATGGCAGACTGGAACCCAGGTCTGTCTCCCCAAAACTCAGGGGCCTCCAGCTGTGCCCTACGGCCTGCCCCTCTGCCCTATTTCAGTGCAAGGGTGAAACTGGTGTAAAAGAAACATTTCACTACGAACAATGCATTATCTCTTTATAAGAGAGGCGTGTTTGTCTCTGAGTCACTGCACTTATTTTTTTATTCTCCAAATCGGTATATATCAAACATCATTTTAACAACTGTTACAAGTTTATGAGCATTTATTTTGATACTCACTTTCAAATAAAATACTCAGTATTTCTTCTCAATGAAGACTCCCTAATTTTCCGAAGAGGAATTAATTCATTCATACCACCTGAAGTCACAAAGCCTATAAGTGACATGACCAGGCCAAAAATACAATTTACCCTGCACTCTGCTGCCCACGTCTTTCCATGGACCATGACTCTTGGGTGACTTTTCTGTCTAAGGCTCTAATTTTCTCTTTGATGGGGTCTGCCCTACCTATGTGACCCAGTTGCTATTTTACAGCGTAAAATAGTTATTCATTTATTTCAGAAGTGGTTTTGTATTACTCAGAGGCTCCAGGCACCCAAGGAAACAGTCCGTTCTGGAAACAACAGGAAAGGAATAAGAAAAGGGTGGCTACCTTCAAGGAATTTCCCAGCTGCCGGAGCGAGGCAGACCTGTAAGTAATGTAACAGACTCTGTGATAAACCTGCAAAGGTTAAGGGTAGGAGGTGGTAACTTCCACCCAGGAAGGACAGGAGGATAAGCTTCAAAGAGGTAGGTGAACTGTGAGATAAATCATTATGCACCTGTCCTTTGCTCCAGTAAAGCCACATTTCCGGGTCACCTCCCCATACGTACTTCTTGTCCACCTCCTTACACAAGCATCCCCCTCCTCTCCTCTGGCTCACACACATCCTGCCCAGCTGTGTGCAATGAACTGCCGCCGTCATACTGGATAGTCTAAGACATTCCCCAGCACCTCTGATCTCCATCTTCAACCCCACACTAGTGAGGGAGAACCTGTCCCCATGGATGAACGCCACGCTCGCACCACCAGTTTTAATCTCCACTGTTGCTTACACACAAACTCACTGAGGATATGCACAAAATACAAACAGGTCATCCTGCCTTTTTTAAATTTTATGATAATAAAATTCACAATAGGCACTTCTGTCCTGCTTCTCACAGATGTTCTTAAAGCATTACCTTTTTAAAATATTTTATTCCAGGTTTTAAAAACTACAAATAGAACTACCATATGACCCAGCAATCCCACTACTAGGTATATACCCTGAGGAAACCAGAATTCAGAAAGAGTCATGTACCAAAATGTTCATTGCAGCTCTATTTACAATAGCCCGGAGATGGAAACAACCTAAGTGCCCGCCGTCGGATGAATGGATAAAGAAGATGTAGCACATATATACAATGGAATATTACTCAGCCATAAAAAGAAACGAAATTGAGCTATTTGTAATGAGGTGGATAGATCTAGAGTCTGTCATACGGAGTGAAGTAAGTCAGAAAGAGAAGGACAAATACCGTATGCTAACACATATATATGGAATTTAAGAAAAAAAAATGTTATGAAGAACCTAGGGGTAAAACAGGAATAAAGACAGAGACCTACTGGAGAACAGACTTGAGGATATGGGGAGGGGGAAGGGTGAGGTGTGTTAGGGCGAGAGAGAGACATGGACATATATATACTAACAAACGTAAGGTAGATAGCCAGTGGGAAGCAGCCGCATGGCACAGGGAAACCGGCTCGGTTCTTTGTGGCTGTCTGGAGGGGGGGGATAGGGAGGGGGGGAGGGAGGGAGACAAAGAGGGAAGAGATATGGGAACATATATATATGTATAACTGACTCACTCTGTTATAAAGCAGAAACTAACACACCATTGTAAAGCAATTATACCCCAATAAAGATGTTAAAAATAAAATAAAATAAAATAAAATAAAATAAAATAAAATAAAATATTTTATTCCAGGTTTTAGCATTTTTTTTCCCCTACATTAGCTAAGCAAGCTGTTTTTCAGGATCGAACCTGAAAATTCAGCCAAACACTACGAATCCACGTGACCAAGTCTGATATCTCGTAAAATAACAGAACCTTAAATGGTTCACTCAGATGTTGGCCAACCCTCTCCTAATCAGCACACAGTGTTTTCTTCTGCTAAAAAAAAAAAGGGGCACGCCTCATAAATATCTTTTGCACACATAACTCTATTTCTTCCCAACTTTATTTCAATAAAATTGGCACATGACATTGTATAAGTTTAAGGTGTACAGTGTCATTAATTGATATACGTATATATTGCAAAATGATTAGTGCAGTAAGGTTAGTTATATCCGTCACCTCATGCAGTTATCTTTTGGGTTTTTTGTTTAGGTTTTGGGGTTTTTTTGTGTGTTTTTTGTTTTTTGACGAGAACTTTAAAGATCTATTCTCTTAGCAACTTTTAAGTATACAATACAGTATTGTTAACTGTAGTCACCCTGCTGTACTCCACATCCCCAGATCTTATTCATTTAATAACTAGAAGTTGGTACATTTTAACCACTTTCACCCATTTCCACCAGCTCCACCCCTGGCAACCACCAATCTAATCTGTTCCTAGGAGTTCAATGTCTTTAGATTCTGCATGTAAATCATACAATATTTGTCTTTCTCAGTCTGACTTATTTCACTGAGCATAAAACCCACAAGTTTCATCCATGTTGTCACAAACAGCAGGATTTTCTTCTTTTTGTGGCTGAATAATATTCCATTGTGTACATATACCATGTTTTCTTCATCGATTCATCCATCAGTGAATAATTAGGTTGTTTCTGTATCTTGACCATATAAATAATGCTGCAATGAACATGGGAATACAGGTATAATTTTTGTGTCTTTCAGATAAATACCAAGAAGTGGGATTGCTGTATCACATGATAGCTCTACTTTTAATTTTTTGAGGAACCTCAATAGTGTTTTCCATAGGGGCTGCACCCACATTCCCACCAACAGTGCACAAGGATTTCCTTTTCTTCACATCCTTACCAACACTTTCCTTCTCCTGTCTTTTTGATAATAGCAGGTGTGAGGTGATATCTCATTGTGGTTTTGACTTGCATTTCCCTGATAATTAGTGATATTAAGCATGTTTTCATGTACCTGTTAGCCATCTGAATGTCTTTTTAGGGAAAATGTCTATTCAAGTCGACCTGTTTTTCTTTTTTTTTTTTTTTTTAACGTCTTTATTGGAGTATAATTGCTTTACAATGGTGTGTTAGTTTCTGCTGTATAACAAAGTGAATCAGCTATACAAATACATATATCCCCATATCTCTTCCCTCTTGAGTCTCCCTCCCACCCTCCCTATCCCACCCCTCCAGGTGGACACAAAGCCCTGAGTTGATCTCCCCATGCTATGCAGCTGCTTCCCACCAGCTATCTATTTTACATTTGGTACTGTATATATGTCCATGCCACTCTCTCACTTCGTCCCAGCTTACCCTTCCCCCTCCCCATGTCCTCAAGTCCATTCTCTACATCTGCATCTTTATTCTTGTCCTGCCCCTAAGTTCTTCAGAACCTTTTTTTTAGATTCCATATATATGTGTTAGCATATGGTATTTGTTTTTCTCTTTCTGACTTACCTCACTCTGTATGACAGTCTCTAGGTCCATCCACCTCACAACAAATAACTCAATTTTGTTCCTTTTTATGGCTGAGTAATATTCCATTGTATATATGTGCCACATCTTCTTTATCCATTCATCTGCCTTGACCAGTTTTTTAATTGGCTTGTTCTTTTACTCCTGAGTTGCTTGAGCTCCTTATATATTTTGGATATTAATCCCTTATCAAACATATGGTTTACAAATATTTTCTCCCATTATGTAGGTCTTCTTTTCATTTTGTTGATTCTTTCTTTCTCTGTGCTGAAGCTTTTTTGTTGATGTAGTTCCACTTGCTGATTTTTGGTTTTGTTGCTTGTGCTTTTGTTGCCATATCTAAAAACTTGCTGCCAAGACCAAGCCAAGGAGCATTTTCACTTGTTTCCTTCCAGGAGTTTTAAAGTTTCAGGCCTTACAATCAGGTCTTTAATTCATTTCAGGTTATTTTTTGTGGGTGATATAAGACAGGGGTTCAGCTTCATTTTTCTGCATGTGATTATCCAGTTTTCCCAACACTATTTATGGAAGAGACTATTCTTTCCCCATTGAGGGCAGTTGCCTCCCTTGTCTAATATTGGTTGACTGTTAATGCAGGGCCTTATTTCTGGGCTATCTGTTCTGTTCCATTCGTCTATGTGTTTTTAAGCCAGTATACTATTTTGATTACTATAGCTTTGTAATATAGTTTGAAATCAGGACATGTGATGCCTCCAGCTTTGTTCTTCTTTCTCATGATTGCTTTGGTTACTCAGGGTCTTTTGTGGTTCCATACAAATTTTAGGATTGTTTTTCTATTTCTGTGAAAAATGCCATTGGAATTTTGAAAGGGACTGAATTGACTCTATTGACAGCTTTGGGAAACTTGGGCATTTAAACAATATTAATTCTTCTGATCTGTGAACACAGGATGTCTTTCCATTTATCTGTGTTTTCTTCAACTTCTTTCATCAGAGGCTTATAGTTTTCAGTGGAGAGATATTTCACTTCCTTGGTTTAATTTATTCTTAAGTATTTCCTTGTTATTGATGCTATTGTGAATGGGATTGTTTTCTTTATTTCTTTGTCAGATGTTTCACTGTTAAAATGTAGGTAGGCAATTGATTTCTGTATGTTTACTTTGTATCCTGCAGATATACTGAATGCATTTTTAGGTGTAAGAGTTTTTGGTGGAGTCTTTACGGTTTTCTACAAGTAACACTGTCATCTGCAAATGGGAACAATTTATTTCACTTCTTTCATTTTTTTGGATGCCTCCTATTTCTTCTTCTTGCCTGATTGCTCTGGCTTGGAATTCCAGTACTACATTGTGGTTACCCTCACTTAAATAAAATACCTTATAGTTATAACATCCAACTCTAAGTTGATAACCACTTAACTTCAATAGCATACAGAAACCTTATACTTTTACTTCTCCCCCTTCCTCACATTTTACATTATTGATGTTACACTTTACATCTTGTTTACATTGTGTATCCAATAACAAACTATTATTATTATGTTTTCTTAATCCATTTGTTTTTTAACTTTTAAGTTAGAGTTGTAAGTGAATTATGAACCACCATTACAATATTAAAGACTCTGACTTTGATTATACTTTATCATTACCAATGAGTTTTACACATTCATACATTTTTACAATGTTAATTAACTTTATTTCCACTTGAAGAACACCCTTAGCATTTCCTGTAAGGTAGGTCTAGTGCTGAGGAGCTCCCTTAGCTTTTGTTTGCACAGGTAAGTATCTCTCACTCATTTCTGAAGGACAGCTTTGCTGGGTATTGTATTCTCCGTTGATGATGGTTACTCTATGGCCCTTTCTGTCTTTACCAGAGATCGATGGTTATTTTGTGCCCCCAAGTTAAGTTCTGCAGTCTCTAATATATGTGCTTCCTCTGGTATATATTGTCCACGGGCAGGGCTGCCCACACTAACTCAAAGAATTTTTCCTGGAACAGATGCCATTTAAAGATAGAAATTTTTCAAGTTACTAAGTATGTGATCTCATGATTATTCCCAGGTGAGGTATGGGCTAGCATTAGAACTCAAATAGTCGGAACAGCAGTTGGGATTGACTCTTACTGGTTAGTGGGAAAATGACTTAATATGTTCCCATCCATCATCCCACCCCAGAAACGTAATGATGATGTAGAGTCTTTGATTTTATCTGGGTTTCTGGTCACACCATCTCTCTCTTTGGTTACTCAACAAAGTTGAAAATTTACCCTGAACAGATGTTTCATCTCTACCCAGCCATCCATCTGCTCCACGTTCATCATGATATCGACATATTGTGCTAGATAAAGCAGCAACTCAGATTGATATCTTTGTGCAAGTTTACATACTGGAAAGTTTGCATTTACCTAGACAAACACAATAAATAATATGACAAAAGGTATCTGCCGGGGTGGTTAAGCACAGGCTCTGAATCAGACGGTCTGGCTTCAAATCTCAGCTCTGTTACATGTGCTCTTCTATGTCCCAATTTCCCAGTTTATGAAATGATACTAATAATTGTACCTACCTCACAGAGTTGAGGCTTCAACCCTGATTTTTAAATGGGTCTAAATGTTTCCGTCATCTAAACCATGTTCTTATCTTAGAAATAAAACTCCCAGTTAAAAGGAGAAGGAGATTGGATGCACATTCACAGAAACACGTTTCACAGTTGCAGACTCCAAGAAACATTACTCTGATTCTCATCTTTGGGTTTTCATCCATGTCTTGCAAAGCTTCTGTGTGAAACTTTACCTTGCTTGAGCTGCTTCTTCCTTAGATTGAGGAGCAAAAGCCAACTCACTGAGGAACTTGAAGCTTCTATTCATTCCAGTATTCCAGTGAAGTCAACTTATGGTTTTACAATGTTTCTGACCTAACACAGCCATACCATCTGCATTTTACTAAAGATGGTAACCACTAGCCCCCTCGCCCCACACTTTTATTTTTAACTTGTTAACTGGAATAAGCAAATATGACACCATTTTCTTAATGCATAATTTCTTATGAGGTATTTGAATAATGTATTTTAGAGTCAGTACTAATTCACAGAAAGGCAAGCACGTGGTAGGGATTTTTCTTTTCAGTAAGGAGCAAAGATTCCTTACAAATCTTTGATTCAAATATTTAAATGCAAAAGGTGGATATATTAATACATTATAAAAATGTTTTTTGAGCCACATGCCATAATGACAAAAATAAAGGCATTACAATTGTGGCACTTCCATTTAAGAATGATCAATAAAGAGAGAGGAACCAAGATGGCGGAGTAGAAGGATGTGCTCTCACTCCCTCTTGCAAGAACACCAGAATCACAACTAGCTGCTGGACAATCATAGACAGGAAGACACTGGAACTCACCAAAAAACACACCCCACATCCAAAGACAAAGGAGAAGCTGGAATGAGATGGTAGGAGGGGTGCAAACACAATAAAATCAAATCCCATAACTGCTGGGTGGGTGACTCACAAACTGGAGAACACTTATACCACAGAAGTCGGCCCACTGGAGTGAAGGTTCTGAGCCCCACGTCAGGCTTCCCAACCTGGGGGTCAGGCAACGGGAGGAGGAATTCCTACAGAATCAGACTTTGAAGCCTAGCGGGAATTGATTGCAGGACTTCAACAGGACTGGGGGAAACAGAGACTCCACTCTTGGAGGGCACACACAAAGTAGTGTGCACATCGGGATCCAGGGGAAGGAGCAGTGACCCCACAGACTGAACCAGACACACCTGCTAGTGTTGGAGGGTCTCCTGCAGAGGTGGGGGGCAGCTGTGGCTCACCAAGGGACAAGGACACTGACAGCAGAAGTTCTGGAAAGTGCTCCTTGGCGTCAGCCCTCCCAGAGTCCACCATTAGCCCCACCAAAGAGCCCGGGTAGGCTCCAGTGTTGGGTTGCCTCAGGCCAAACAACCAAAAGGGAGGGAACCCATCCCCACCCATCAACAGTCAAGTGGGTTAAATTTTTACTGAGCTCTGCCCACCAGAGCAGCAGTCAGCTCTACCCACCACCAATCCCTCCCATCAAGCCTCTTAGACAGCCTCATCCACAAGAGGGCAGACAGCAGAAGCAAGAAGAACTACAATCCTGCAGCCTGTGGAACAAAAACCACATTCACAGAAAGATAGACAAGCTGAAAAGGCAGAGGGCTATGTACCAGATGAAGGAACAAGATAAAACCCCAGAAAAACAACTAAATGAAGTGGAGATAGGCAACCTTCCAGAAAAAGAATTCAGAATAATGATAGTGAGGATGATCCAGGAGCTCAGAAAAAGAATGGAGGCAAAGATCGAGAAGATGCAAGAAATGTTTAACAAAGACCTAGAAGAATTAAAGAACAAACAAACAGAGATGAACAATACAATAACTGAAACGAAAGCTACACTAGAGGGAATCAATAGCAGAATAACTGAGGCTGAAGAACGGATAAGTGACCTGGAAAACAGAATGGTGGAATTCACTGCTGTGGAACAGAATAAAGAAAAAAGAATAAAAAGAAATGAAGACAGCCTAAGAGACCTCTGGGACAACATTAAACACAACAACATTCGTATTATAGGGGTCCCAGAAGGAGAAGAGAGAGAGAGAGGACCCGAGAAAGTATTTGAAGAAATTACAGTCGAAAACTTCCCTAACATGGGAAACGAAATAGCCACCCAAGTCCAGGAAGCACAGCGAGTCCCATACAGGATAAACCCAAGGGGGAACACGCCGAGACACATAGTAATCAAATTGTCAAAAATTAAAGACAAAGAAAAATTATTGAAAGCAGCAAGGGAAAAACAACAAATAACATACAAGGGAATCCCCATAAGGTTAAGAGCTGAGTTCTCAGCAGAAACTCTACAGGCCAGAAGGGAGTGGCATGATATACTTAAAGTGAAGAAAGGGAAGAACCTACAACCAAGATTACTCTACCCAGCAAGGATCTCATTCAGATATGATGGAGAAATCAAAAGCTTTACAGACAAGCAAAAGCTAAGAGAATTCAGCACCACCAAATCAGCTCTACAACAAATGCTGAAGGAACTTCTCTAAGTGGTAAACACAAGAGAAGAAAAGGACCTACAAAAACAAACCCAAAACAATTAAGAAAACGGTCATAGGAACATACATATCGATAATTACCTTAAACGTGAATGGATTAAACGCTCCAACCAAAAGACACAGGCTTGCTGAATGGATACAAAAACAAGACCCATATATATGCTGTTTACAAGAGACTCACTTCAGACCTAGGGACACATACAGACTGAAAGTGAGGGGATGGAAAAAGATATTCCATGCAAATGGAAACCAAAAGAAAGCTGGAGTAGCAATTCTCATATCAGATAAAATAGACTTTAAAATAAAGAATGTTACAAGAGACAAGGAAGGACATTACATAATGATCAAGGGATCAATCCAAGAAGACGATATAACAATTATAAATATATATGCACCCAACATAGGAGCACCTCAATACATAAGGCAAATACTAACAGCTCTAAAGGAGGAAATCGACAGTAACACAATAATAGTGGGGGACTTTAACACCTCACTTACACCAATGGACAGACCATCCAGACAGAAAATTAATAAGGAAACACAAGCTTTAAATGACACAAGAGACCAGATAGATTTAATTGATATTTATAGGACATTCCATCCAAAAACAGCAGATTACACTTTCTTCTCAAGTGCGCACAGAACATTCTCCAGGATAGATCACATCTTGGGTCACAAATCAAGCCTCAGTAAATTTAAGAAAATTGAAATCATATCAAGCATCTTTTCTGACCACAACACTATGAGATTAGAAAT
>NW_006785319.1:2992837-3069114 GCF_000442215.2 Lipotes vexillifer
GGAGAAGTTACAATGGACACTGCAGAAATACAAAGCATCATAAGAGACTACTACAAGCAACTCTATGCCAATAAAATGGACAACCTGGAAGAAATGGACAAATTCTTAGAAAGGTATAACCTTCCAAGACTGAACCAGGAAGAAAGAGAAAATGTGAACAGACCAATCACAAGTAATGAAATTGATTAAAAATCTTCCAACAAACAAAAGTGTCCAGGACCATGGCTTCACAGGCGAATTCTATCAAACATTTAGAGAAGAGCTAACACCCACGCTTCTCAAACTCTTCCAAAATATAGCAGAGGGAGGAACACTGCCAAACCATTCTATGAGGCCACCATCACCCTGATACCAAAACCAGACAAAGATACTACAAAAAAAGAAAATTACAGGCCAATGTCACTGATGAACATAGATGCACAAATCCTCAACAAAATACTAGCAAACTGAATCCAACAACACATTAAAAGGATCATACACCATGATCAAGTGGGATTTATCCCAGGGATGCAAGGATTCTTCAATATCCACAATTCAATCAGTGTGATACACCACATCGACAAATTAAAGAATCAGAACCATATGATCATTTCAATAGATGCAGAAAAAGCTTTTGACAAGGATGCCACCACCACAGGAGCTGGGGGGAGTAAGGGAAGCTTCTGCCTAAGCCTTTGGAGGGAGCGCAGCCCTGCTCACATCCTGACTTTGACCTCAAGCCTCCAGAACTGTGAGAGAATAAATTTCTGTTGTTTCTGCCCAGTTTGTGGTAATTTGTTATAGCAGCAACAGGAAATTAACACACTGATTCACCCACCGTGGCTTCTGCCCTGCATGTCCATCCATCACAAACCCTGATTCTACCTCTGAGTGACTCTCACACCCTATGTTTCCTCCCTTCCCGTCCCATCTCTCATATCCTTACTGTGCAAGCACCTAACTGGCTCCCCCTGTTGATTTTTGTTCTACTCCCATGCATTCCTACTCAGTAGCAAGGGTGACCATTAAAGACACATATCTGAAGGGGCCACTGCCTTGAACAAAGCACAGCTACCGCAAAGAGGATAAAGTCCAACAGCTTCAATATGGGCGACAATCCCTTCAGGGACCTCCTGCCACCTTCCTCACTGCTCTCTCTGCCCCATCATGGCTTCATCCGGTTCCTCCGCCCCGCCATGCTGCCCCCTCTCTGTACTCCCCTTCTGGTGCCCCACATGCTTAGTCATGTCTCTAACATGTAAATCCCTCCATCACATCCACCAGCACGTGTCCGGCACCAAATCTGTTCCTGGAAGATACCAAGTGCTCAGTAAACACTCTTTGAAATAATGATACAATGTAATCAAATTTCCTCAGGTCACATCAGACCAAATGTGATCAGATACATCTTTTCAGGAATCCAAGTTTCAACTCAGAATCCATTTTAAGAGAAATAATGTTTGAAACATCCGGTCACCATTCAGAACATTGTTTCCAGGGGGACAAAACGTTGTTTCGTTCAATCAGCCAAAAGATGAACTCCCGCCCACAATCTCTTTAAAATTAGGAACTTGCTCACCTCAAAGCTTGTTCGTTAATTACCACTTGCCTTTCCTCGAGCCAAATCTTCAAGCAAAACATGCACCCATATATGCTCTGGGAATGCCGGGGGGAACCACAGGTCCTAACCCTTCCTGAGAGAGGGTGCCACACCCAGAGAGAGTAATGACAGGAAGGACAAGGGAAAGAAAGTCAATATTCTCCGCCTGCCCGGGGACCCCTCTACTCCATCTCCCCTTCCTCCCATTCAGCTGAGAACTGCACACAAGCCCATTGCCCGCTGGTAGCTTGGAGGACAAGTTCATCTCTGCAGTTGAATGTGGTCACACTCCTCTTCTTTACCACCACCATTCTAGGACTTGCCCAAATTAGCAACAAAAACCAATGGAAATCCACTTGTACATTCTCCCCCAATCCATTCAATACATTTGTGATTTTTTTTTTCAGTTTAAATTTTATTTTACAAAAAGAGAAATAAACTGATAGGCAGTTATACTGACTTACAATTGTTCTGTTTGCTTTTTTAAAAAAGTGACATGAAACACAAGTAAAAATAAATACGTCATAGAAACAGCCAGTTGCCCAGTCTCTGGGGCAGGAGCACCTGCCCTGCTGAGAGAGGAGGGAAGCCCATGATCACACCAGCAGCTGGAACACCCAGCTACAGATGTTCCTCAAAGCCAGGCATAGGTCCCAGGCCTCAGGGGGTGTCCTGAAGAAAGAAGATGGATTTTGGATGGATCAATGATCCACAAATGGATCAATACATTAGTGATTGCAGTGTCCACCACCATTCTTTCCTCTGGGACACTGATTTATGCAAAACTAATAGGAGCCCTGTCATTCCTTCTAGACCCACAATCGTCCCACCCGAATCTAAGCCTCTTCCCATGATCCCTACCTCAGTAAATAGCACCACTGTCCACCTAGCTCTGCCAACCAGAAACCTAGGAATCACTTTTGTCACTTCCTTCTCCCTGGAACCCATCTCCAATCCATCAAGTACTATCAGTTTTACCTCCTAGTCTGTCCATTCCTCTCAATTTCCACCATCATAATTAATTCTCATCTAGATTATTATCGTAATCTCCTAAGTGGTCTCCCTTCACCCACTTTTGCTTCTTCTAATTCATCCTGCGTGTCAAAGGCAAAAGGCACTTATCAAGTTGCCCGTCCAGCTCTTCTGCAGCCCCACCCCAGCGCCATCCTGACGTGTATCCTTCAACTTGAACCTTTCAATAGCTCCCTTACTCTTGGGATAAGAATGAAGATGTTGCCTGTGGCCAACAAGGACAGTATTATTTGGCCTCTGCTCTTTCCTACTTTCATCTCTTCTCACTCAGCTCTTCAGCCTCTAGCCTCCCTACCCTTCCGTGAATTCACCGTGTTTCCTTCATCTGGGAAATCTTTGCACATTCTGTTCCTGCTGCTGGGAGTGCCCTCCCCTCATCCACTCTGTCTGCACCAACTTCTAGTCAGCCTTTCGACCTCAGTGGAAAGATATCTTCCTCGGAGGACTATACCCCCCAAGACTGCACCCCTGTGTCATGCTATATCCTCATGCACTGAGTGCCTTTCTGGCTCAGCCCTCACCACTGCATCTCAAAGCACCAAACACAGGAAACGTAAAACAAACCTTGTCCAATTCAGTCTTTGCCCTGGGGGCTTCAACTTGCCAAGAAGAATAATACCTTGCTGCCCATCTTGAATCTTGTTTCCACTGCCACCTGCATACTTCTTCTTGCCCTTTCAACCCCCCACCCCCCAAAAAAAGGGCAACGGTAAGTGAGATAGTATCACATACCTCCCTTTACTACAGATTTTAAGCCCAGAATGCTCACCAATAAGCTTGGTTGTCTAAAACTTAAATCTCTCTCAGATCATGGATAGATTCTGGGGTAAACATGTTGGTGAGAAACAAGGATCTCTTTTAAAATTATGCATTTGATCTTTGTGCTTTATATGTGCACTATGCTCAGACAATTTATACATTTCACTTTGTTCTCTCATTATTTTTTGACTTTTGGAAACCACACATATATTTACTCATCAATAATAGGAACTGTGTGTTATTTGTCTTAGTAAAATCAGTCCACAGTCTGCACTTGGTAAACATTTAATAATCATTTTTAATATAATGGATTTAGTCCCCTTAAGCTTGAGGGAAGAATTTGAGATACATCCTTCTTAAGTAGGATTTCTCAGAATATTCTGAGTTTCCCCTTTTATCATTATTAATATTGCTGATAAGAATGAAAACACCTGACATTTATTAGCACTTATATATCAGACACTGCAAAGCATATTATGCATTTAATATTCATAATAAGCCTATGAAATAGGTAACATTTTTCACCTATTTTACAGCCTAGGTGATATAAAGAGGTTAAGTAATTTGTCCAAGGACACACAGAGTGTAAGTGATAAAGCTAAGATTTGAAACCAGGCAGTCTGATTCCAAAGCCGTGATCACTCACCACACCACACTGCCTTCTATCACTTTAAAAAGGCCACCACCATAGTTTTCTACTTTGGATAAAACCAACTATGCTCTTACCTGACCCAAACTTCCTACAGATAACAAATATGAGTACTGTCCAAAGTACAAAAGAGAAGGAAGGAAGGAAAGAAAGAAGGAAGGAAGGAAAGAAAGAAGGAAGGAAGGAAGGGAGGGAGGGAGGTGAATTCTACCAAACATTTAGAGAAGAGTTAACACTTATCCTTCTGAAATTATTCCAAAAACTGCAGAGGAAGAAGCACTTTCAAACTCATTCTATGAGGCCACCATCACCCTGACACCAAAATCAAACAAAGATATGAAAAAAAGAAGAAAACTACAGGCTAATATCACTGATGAACACAGATGCAAAAATTCTCAACAAAATACTAGCAAATCAACTCCAACAATACATTAAAAAGACTGTACACCATGATCAAGTGGATTAATCCCAGGGATCCTAGGATTTTCAATATCTGGAAATCAATCACTGTGATATATCACATTAACAAATTGAAGAATAAAAACCATATGATCACCTCAATAAATGCAGAAAAAGTTTTTGACAAAATTCAATATACATTTATGAGAAACACTCTTCGGAAAATGGACATAGAGTGAACACACCTCAACATAATAAAGGCCATATAGGACAAACCCCCAGCTAACATCATACTCAATGCTGAAAAGCTGAAAGCATTTCCTCTAAGATCAGGAACAAGACAAAGATGCCCACTCTTGCCACATTTATTCAACATAGTTTTGCAAGTCCCAGCCACAGCAATCAGAGAAGAAAAAGAAATAAAAGGAATCCAAATTGGAAAGGAAGAAGTAAACCTGTCACTCCTTGCAGTTGACATGTTACTATAAGTAGAAAATCCAAAAGATGCTACCAGAAAACTACTACAGTTCATCAATGAATTCAGCAAAGTTGATGGATACAAAATTAATATACAAAAACCTGTTTAATTTCTATACACTAACAACAAAATATTGGAAAGAGTAATTAAGAAAACAATCCCATTTACCACTCCATCAAAAAGATTAAGATACCTATGAATAAACCTACTAAGGAGGCAAAAACCTCTACTCTGAACACAAAAACCTCTACTCTGAAATGCTGATGAAGGAAACTGAAGATGACACAAACAGATGGAAAGATATACCAGATTCTTCTTTTGGAAGCATCAATGTTATTAAAATAATCATACCATCCGAGGCAATCTACAGATTCAATGCAATCTCTATCAAATTACCGATGGCATTTTCACAGAACCAGAACAAAAAATTTTTTAATTTATATGGAAACACAAAAGACCCCAAATAGCCAAAAGAATCTTGAGAAAGAAGAATGAAGCTGAAGGATTCATGCTCCCTGACTTCAAACTACATTACAAAGCTACAGTCATCAAAAAAAGTATGGTACTGGCAGAAAAACAGACATATAGATCAATGGAACAGAATAGAAAACCAGAAATAAACCCACTCACTTATGGTCAATTAATCTATGACAAAGGAAGCAAGAACAGACAATGGAGAAAAGACAGTCTCTTCAACATATGGTGCTGGGAAACCTGGACAGCTACATGTAAAAGAATGAAATTAGAGCACTCTCTAACACCATATACAGAAATAAACTCAAAGGCACATGAAAAGATGCTCAACATAGCTAATTATTAGAGAAATGCAAACTAAAACTACAATAAGGTACCACCTCACAACAGTCAGACTGGCCACCATAAAATGTCTACAAATAATAAATGCTGGAGAGGGTGTGGAGAAAAGGAAATCCTCCTACACTGTTGGTGGGAATGTGAATTGGTGCAGCCACTATGGAGAACAGTATGGAGGTTCCTTAAGAAACTCAAAGTAGAGCTACCATATGATCCAGCAATCCCACTACTGGACATATATCCAGAGAAAACCTAATTTGGAAAGATACATGCATCCCAATCTTCACAACAGCACAATTTCCAATAGCCAAAACACGGAGGCAACCTAAGTGTCCACTGATGGATGAATGGATAAAGAAGATACGATATATATATATATATATATATATATATATATATATATATATATATACACACACACACAATGGAATATTACTCAGCCATAAAAAAGAATGAAATAATTCCATTTGCAGTAACACGGATGGACCTGGAGATTATCGTACCAAGTGAAATAAGTCAGACAGTGGATGACAAATATTATATGATATCACTTTATGTGGAATCTTTAAAAATTACACAAATGAACTTATTTACAAAACTGAAGCAGACTCAGAGACATGGAAAACAAACTTATGCTTGGCAAAGCAGATAGCAGGGGCATAGATTAGGAGTTTGGGATTAAAATATATACACTACTATATATAAGATAAGTTCCTACTGTATAGCACAAGGATCTATACTCAATATTTTTTAAAAGCTATAATGGAAAAGAATCTGAAAAGAATATATATGTTTAACTGAATCACTTTGCTGCACACTTGAAACTACCCAAAATTGCAAATTAACTAAACTCCAATTTTTAAAAAAGATACTTTGGAGTCTTAACGCCCAGTACCTAGGAATGTGACCTTATTTGAAGACAGAGTCCTTGCAGAGGTAACCAAGTTAACATGAGGCAATGAAGGTGAGCCCTAGTCTAATGTGACTGGTGTTCTTATAAAAAAACAGAAGTTTGAAAACAGGGACCTGCACACAACAGGGAGATGCCAAGTGAAGATGAAGACAGAGATCAGGGTGATGCAACACAAGCCAAGGAACATTAAAAATTACCAGTGGGCTTCCCTGGTGGCACAGTGGTTAAGAATCCGCCTGCCAATGCAGGGGACACAGGTTCAAGCCCTGGTCCGGGAGGATCCCACATGCCGCAGAGCAGATGGACCTGTGCGCCACAGCTACTGAGCCTGTGCTCTAGAGCCTGAGAGCCACAACTGCTGAGCCCGTGTGCCGCAACTACGGAGCCCGCATGGCTAGAGCCCGCGCTCCACAACAGTAGAAGCCACTGCAATGAGAAGCCTGCGCACCGCAGCAAAGAGTGGACACCGCTCGCCGCAACTAGAGAAAGCCCGCGCACAGCAACAAAGACCCAGTGCAGCCAAAAGTAAATAAATGTAATAAATAAATTTTTAAAAAAATTACTAGCAAACCACCAGCATCTAGTCGAGAGGCCTGGAACAGATTCCTGGTCACAGGTCTCAGGGAGAACCACCCCTGCTGACACCTTCATCCTGCACTTCCAGCCTCCAGACCTGTGGCTGGTCTCCGCCATCTCTTTAGACATGTTACAGCCCCCAGCACAGAGGAAGCACTCAACAATTGTTTAGAGGATGACTGGGTCCACAAGCTCTGGCCCTTCCATACATTCTGTCCCCAGGAGTCCTAAGCCAAGTCTTTAAAAGGCAGCCTGAGCTGTGACCTCGCTCACTCACCCCACACCCGGGAAAGAACTCCTACGGTTGCTCCTGACAATTTCAAAGTCTGGTCTGTTGGATTTCTCTGGCAATCAACTATCTCTTCAGTTTTCAGCTTCTGATTGTCAGGTAAGCTGTCCCCAACTTAGCCCTTGCCTACCCTTTCCCACCACTGTGGACATTCTCTGCCTGCATTTTCTAAGCACAACCCTCAGGTCCCCTGCGTTCCAGTAGCTGCCTTGATGGGCCACTTCTCTGCCTCCCTACCTGACCTAAATCATCACCACCTCATAATGAATCAGCACCTTCAGCCTCTCACCTGTCCAGCTCCAGCAGCCAAGTAGAAAATTCAGCAAACCCATGAAGCTTGAGAGCATGCATCTTATGATGAGCTGGCCTGAAATCTCTTTAGTTTTGGCTCCTTTAGTTTTGTTACCATTGACTGGAAGTGTGTGTGTGTGTGTGTGTGTGTGTGTGTGTGTGAGGGGGTCACGGGATGAGTTCCACACTTCAAAAAAATGTCTGTATGTAATAAATAGTATAAGAAGCACAGACCTGTGCATGAATATGGCTACAAAGGCTAAACTTTTTTTTTCTTGGCTCAGAACACCAAACACCTTTCACCAAACAGGTTCCTACTGACAAAGGGAAGAACTTTAAGTTGTATTAAGTATCTAAGGGAACCACACTAATTAAAAGGGGGATAAAAATCCTGAAGTCTCTAGTAACATCAGTATCTCTAGTTTTATTTCATAATTAACTATGGTCTCGAACTTAGATGTTAGAGCTTCTTGAGCTAATTTCCAGGAACATTCAGAGGCAACACTTTTTAAAATAGATAACCTCACAAAGATTCTTAATTGTGTACACGAATTAACTAAGGACACAATTTGCCTTAAAAATTTCCATTTGGAGGCTGAGTCCTTAAGTTTTGCTAAGAACATTGTTACTATTTGTAACAACAGCTAACAGTCACTGAATGCTTTTACAGTGAGCAGGCCACTGTGCTGAGAAGCTTCAGAGATTCTCTGACTTAATCCTGCCCACGGCCCTGTGAGCAAACGGATGCCCAGAAAGATTAAGTACCTCGTGCAAAATACCCAGCTGGCAAATCATTAAGTGGGATTTAAAACAGCAGTCCCCAACCTTTTTGGCACCAGAGACCGGTTTCGTGGAAGACAGTTTTTCCACAGAGTGGGAAGTGGGGTGGGAACTGTTTGGGGATGAATCAAGCGCGTTACATTTATTGTGCACTTTATTTCTACTATTATTACACTGTAATATATAATGAAATAATTATACAACTCACCATAATGCAGAATCAGTGGGAGTCCTGAGCTTGTTTTCCTGCAACTAGATGGTCCCATCTGGGGGTGATGGGAGACAGTGACACCCGAAGTGTGTTGTTTATGTCCAGTCTACTCCATGATCTCATTTTGGTTTCTGTCACTGCAGAAAACCCCGCTTCTCAAGGATAGGGTGCTGGAAATGGAAGCAGGCTTTTCAGTGCTTTTGTGACAATCTCAGGATACCCCACCTTGACTTTAATCCAGAACATATGGAGATTTGAAATTGTCTCAAACATACTTTTAAGGCCACCGTCACTTGCGATCTCAAGCAGCTGATCCTCGTCTAGCACAGACAGAGTCGATTCACCTGGCTTATTCACAAATGGGTCACGGATCCATTTCTTCCCAGTTCGGGGGTCTTTTGTGGTTGGGAGATAATGCTCAAACTCTTCTGAAAGCTGAGATTGGTGATCATGCACCAGGTGGGAGAAAGAAGGCCCTGGCTCAGTCTCTTTCAAAATCTCTGCTAATGTTTGAAACATGTCAAAAATCCCAATGTTCACTCCTCGCCCCCATAATTCCAGTTCGGCTTTTGATGCAGCCACTTTATCTGCTGACTTGAACACAGTTGTTGCTCTCCCCTGACGTGACAGATTGATGTCGTTGAGCAGGTGGAATATGTCACACAGGTAAGCAAGTTTTGTGACCCATTCTGTGTCACTGAAATGTGCTGCCAGTGGTGACTGTTCTTCTAAAAGAAATCTCTGGAGTGGCTCTCGTAACTCAGAAACTCTGGCCAGTGATCTATCTTTAGAAACCATCTCACTTCTGTGTATAAGAGAAGACGTGTGTGTTCTCTGTTCAAATCCTCACAGAGCTGTGTGAACAGACATGAGTTAAGGGCGTGTACTTTAACGTGGTTGATAATTTTAATCACATCCTGCAAAACGTTGTTAAATTAGGGTGACATTTTTCAGCTAGCTGGCATTTCTCTACGATGACACGGTGTGTGGACTCACATTCAGAAGTCACCTCTTTGACCCGAGTAGTGAAACCAGAAAGCCGTCCAGACATGGCAGCCGCTCTGTCCATACATATACCAATGCAAAATGACCCATTCAGTTTTCTTGATATGTAATCATTCAAAGACTTGAATAGTTCTGCAGCTGTGCTGTGGTGTTGTCTGGCAACAAAAGCGCACATAACACATCCTCAGGCACATCCTCCTGAAAAATATATCACACAAAAACAAGCATTGCTGCCTTGTTGTCAACAGCGGTAGACTCGTTAACCTGGATGGCATACCCCGGTGACTCATTGATCCTCTCTAACAATTGTGCCTCAATATCCTCTGCTATTTCAACAATTCGTCTAGTTACGGTGCTAGCCGAAAGAGGAACACGTGCCACCTTTTGAACTACAGCCTCTCCTAAAAGTTCACGACAAATGTCCTTAGCAGCAGGCGGGATCGACTCTTTACCAATAGTAAAGGGCTTCTTAGCTTTAGCAATGTGGTTAGCCACTAAGAACGATGCTCTCAGTGCAAACACATGTGATGAAGTGGGGGCCTTCAGTAATTGCTTCTGTTCATGTTTTTTTTCTTTTGAAAACCTCTAAAGCCTTGTCTTTTTTTTTTTTTTTTTTTTTTTTTTTTTTTTTCCTTGCGTTATGCGGGCCTCTCACTGTTGTGGCCTCTCCCATTTGCGGAGCACAGGCTCCGGACGCGCAGGCTCAGTGGCCATGGCTCACGGGCCCAGCCGCTCCGCGGCATGTGGGATCTTCCCGAAACGGGGCACGAACCCGCGTCTCCTGCATCGGCAGGCGGACTCTCAAGCACTGCGCCACCAGGGAAGCCCTAAAGCCTTGTCTTTTAATGCAGGCTGCTTGGTCTCCATGTGGCGAACCAGTTTTGAAGGTTTCATGGCTTCATTGGATAGCAGGTCACCACATACTATATAAAGCGGGCTTGGAGAATGTGAATCACCTGCTGCGGTGAACCCGTAATTTAAGTAGGACTCTTGGTATTTTCTTCTCAATGCAGCTTTCTTCTTGTTAGCAGTCTTAAGAGTTTTCTGCTGTCTCATCATTGGGTTTTTCCCCCTTTTCAAAGACGCTCTCCAGCAACGTTTGTTTTTTACTCATTTTGGCTAGGATTAGCTTGTGGGCTTACCAAAACTGTGACTGAGACAAGTACACAGTGCAGGAAAGAGGCATGGATGGAAGTGGTAAATAAAATAATGGGTGGGCCACACACGGACTAAAAGAAGTGTCAGATTCTGACTTAAAGCCTGCCACCAGATGCAGCTTGTCACTTGCCACTCACTGATAAGGTTTTGACCTGAGTCTGCAGTTGATTTATGATGGTCTCTGTGCCGTCAAACCTCTCTGCTAAGGATAATCTGTATTTGCAGCCACTTGCCAGCGCTAGCGTCACCGCCTCAGCTCCTCCTCAGATCACCAGGCATTAGACTCTCATAAGGAGCGTGCAACCTACATCCCCCGCATGCACGGTTCACAGTAGGGTTCGCGGTCCTGTGAGAATCTAATGCCACCGCTGATCTGACAGGAGGCGGAGCTCAGGCGGTAATGAGAGCAATGGAGAGCGGCTGTAAATACAGACGGAGCTTCACTCACTGGCCCGCCGCTCACCTCCTGCTGCTCCTGTCCATGGAGCAGTACTGGCCCGTGGCCTGGGAGTTGGGGACCCCTGATTTAAACCACTTGAAGTCTCTGAATCCAGAACTCCATCCCCGCTTGGGTTTCTAGTAGCTTTACTAATGATATTCCCTGTGTTCCTCAGCTGGGGGCATAAAGATTTCCCTGGATTATCTTATCCTGTGGTTGCCAGGACCTACTAAGGGCAGAAGTGTCTCCAAGACCAAATTATTTATGTCTAAGAAAGCCCTTGGCCGAGGGTCAGTACTCACTCGTGCAGGAGGAACTCAATAATGCTTACCGAATGAACGAATCCAGGGTGGAATTTGGTGAAAAGAAATGATTCTTTAATACCCATTTAAGAATTTAAAAAGAGAGACTGTCTCCAAATCTTCTCTCATTCAGGGCTCACGTGGAACCCTGTGCATTCCATTTGGATGATTCAGGAAGGAGAAATCACGGCTAAAACTGGTGGGATCTGAGGAAAAGGATTATTCTGTGAGAAAAGGGGACAAGGTGCTATTAGCCCCAAAGACAGGCATCTTTTTGGATCGACACTTGCGACCTAAATCTACACTGAGTGGTCCAAAAAACCCAAGCGGAGGGGAGATGCTAAAATTTGAGGAGAGCCTCAGAGTGATTCTCCCAAAATTTCTATCAGCACTCCATCCTCACGCTAAAACGCTCAGATCTTGAAAACAGCGGCGCTGGAAATCACCCGCGTCGCTTTGGTGACTCCCCAGGAGACTGTCTATAGTTATCCTTCTGAGAGGAGTTTTGCGCCCTGTTGATCAGGCAGCCAGGCCTTGCGGCTGGCCCTCGAGGCCCTGGGCACAGAGGACTCAGGCCGCTCCACCAGCCCCTCAGGGAGATGCCCGCCGGCGCCCCGGCCAACCCGACGCTTTCCTGCGGCGACTCCAGCTGCAGGGTCAGGAGTCAGACCGGGTTTTGAATTGCCTCAGGCCCTGGTTCAGGCAGGCGGCCAGCCTCCCCGCACCTCCTGCGCCAAGACAGACGGCCAGGTTGGAGGCTCGTGGCCAGGTCTCCAGGCGGAACCGAGGCCTGGGGCGGAGACCAGTCTGCAGGCGTGGAGGGCGGGGCGGGCCGTGAGGCGCTGCCGGGGGCGGGGACGCGCTGGATGCCAGGCCGGGGGTGGGGATCGGCCTGGAGGGCCGAGGCCAGTGGGTGTGCTGAAGGGCCTTGGAGGCGTGGTCACAGGGCTGGAACCCGCCGCAGGGGCGGCCGGTGGCCATAGGCCGCGTCGCGCAGGGCGGGCGGGGCACGCATCCTAACCTGCCCGTGGACTCCGCCGGTCCTGCTACGCGCCAGGCCGGATCCTAACCGGGCTCTCGCGCAGCCACCAGCCGGGCCTTCGGCGGCCTCTCCTGGCTCCGCGCGCCAGACCAGACGCGGGGGACGGCAGAGGTGGCCTTTCCAGGGCAGGGATTAGGGGGCAGGATTGACGCGGATCCTTGGTTTTCCCAGGCTTCAACCACCTAAGGCGGGGCTTGCCGCGCCGCTTGGAATCCGAGAATGAATTACACGCGGTTCATCACGGCTGCGAGCGCGGCCAGAAAGCCTTCTGCCATTCGAGTCATGAGTGAGTCCGGGCCCTGCTCTCCCACTGGAGGCGGCGGTCCCCGCAGAGCTGCTCGGGGCGGCCTGAGCCCGGCTCTGCGCAGACCTGGCACAGAAGGCGCGCTGGAACGGGCACGAGGGCGGGCCATCAGCAGTAGAGAGAGGGCAGGCCGCTGTGGACACGTCCTGCTTAGGCTCCAGAGGGCTCTTCCGGGCACAGGAGTCGGGGTTCGGCTCAGCGTGCGGGCGCGTGCGGAGTGGGGAGGGCGGGTTCGCCGGAGAGAGAGGGGTGCGCGCGGAGCCGGGCACGGACGGGCCGAGTGGAAGCCCGTTTTCTGTTACTGTGACCCTTGGCTTGTCTGCCTGATCACTCCGCCTTCTTAGATGCACGTGTCTGTTCCTTAGTTCCTCCACCGGTGAGGTCGGTCCCCAAAAAAAGGCATCTTCTAGGTTTCTTTCGGACCAGCATTCTATCACTAGAAATCGTTACACTTTAAAGTTTTACTGACTTTAACGCAGCATGCTGAACCAGCTCTGTTTAGGAAGGGCTTCACTGAAAGTGTTTCTTCTCCTTATTTGTTGTAGCTGAGATATTGGGCAGGTCATCGAAATCGAAATCTGTCCTCTCCCTGGCGACCGGAGCACCAAACCCCAACACGTTCCCTTTCAAGTCTGCGGTTATCACCACAGACAACGGAGAGACCATCCAATTTGATGAAGAGATGATGAAGAGAGCACTGCAGTATTCTCAGAGTGCTGGGTACTGATCAGTAGATAACGTAACCTTGTTGGTTCATTTCCATGAGCAATATTCTACAGCCCGCTGATAGAGTGACGTGTGCGTTTTTTAACTGGGTATTCAGCAGTGAGGAAGGTTTGGGGAAGAGCTTTGTAAGAATAATTAATTGCAGCAATGATACTGAATGCCTAAGACCCCTAGTGACTGCTTCTCAACCTTACAGGACTAGGAGAGGGAGAGAAGGCTTATGAAAGTAGGTACCATTTGAGCTGAGACTGGAATAAAAGAGAGAGAGAGAGAGAGAGAGAGAGAGAGAGAGAGAGAGAGAGAGAGAGAGAGGATAGCTAGGTGAAGGAGCAGGGTAGGAGAAAGGAGGAAAACGATGACCCAGGAAGCAGCCAGTTTAGGTCCTGGGGAAATTTTTTAATGATTATGTTCCCTTTCTAAACAGGCAGCTATGTAAGCATGTTGCCCTCAGTCCAGATGTGTTTAATTTCATAAAGGCAACTGGAACACATATTCTAAGGCTTTCCTTAGCTGGTCTTCTTCCAGTGATAAAGGGTAACTTGCAGAGTGTCTATGAATTACACTTTATTAAAGGCTGTTTGCTCTGTGATTGAAGAATAATGCATGTTGGGTGCATAAAAATTGTATTGTATATAATGTATACCTAGGCTTTTCTTTCCATGATGCAAAGAACTTACTGAACCTGCACTTCTAGGTATCCTACAGAAATCACCCTAAGGGAAACAAAAACTTAATTATGCAGTGAGTGCTCTAATGTAAAAGAAAAAGTACAGGCTTTGGAATAAGAAAGCTCTTTTAATCACCAACTGATTAACTTTATGTGGATTTCTTAATCTCTAAGTCTGTTGCCTTGTCTTTTAAGTAAAGATATTAATATTGGCAAAAAGCATTTGAGGACCTTTAAAGTGCCTGGTATAAAGCCACCATTTAGTTCCTGTCTACTATTATTATGATTTTCACTACTGTCAATTTTTACATGCATTTTATGCTTTAGACTCCCAGAGCTGTTATCCTGGCTAAAACAGTTACAAGTAAAATTGCATAATCCTCCCACCATCCATTATCCACCCAGCCAAGGACAAATGGACATGTGTGTCACATGTGGCAGCCAAGAAGGTCTCTGTAAGGTAAGACTGGAAGGAAAGGCACCCGCGGGAAGAATCAAATACTATGCTCACCCATACAGCCATCTCTCCCTTAGCCACAGAGCATCATGTTCTGTGGGTTATGAAGCCTTCCTTGTCTTCACCTAGAATCATAAGTGGAACTTAAAGACATTCACCAACCTGATTTCTCTTAAACAGAGATCCCACCATCAATGACCCAGAGCTCTGAGTCATTAGGACAAGATTCCCATTGAGGAAGAACTCAACCCCTACCTGCAGCTTAGTGAGCGCTGCTTAGTTTCATCTAGCTCGGAGATTCAGGCTACATTTCAGTTATGTTTGTGGTTTTGACATTTCAATGCATGACTTTTAAATTTTTCGAGTGTGTATCCTGATACCCCTGAGATGAAACGTCATTCATTTGTGTGTCTGCTGGTGTCATCGTCTGTGCCGGCTGCCTCTTGTACCCTGACTCCCTCTTGGCTGTGCTTTTCCAGGTCTATGTATATGTCTGTGTCTGTGGCTGACTTATCCTCTGGGTTACTTTCTCTCTCTCTCTCTCTTTCTCTGCCTCTCTCCTGGGTTCCAGGAACTCCACAGAGGTAACCACCACTGGGGGGGGCCCCCCATAAAGAGACTGCATATATGGTTCTCAGTTTCATCTATTTTTTTCTTTTCTTTTTCATGAATAATTAGTCCTGGATAAGGAGGCTCTACATTCAGTCCTCACACCTAGGTGAAAGTATGACTCTTGTTTATCTCAAAGCAGAGTAGCTTTCTTGCTCTTCTTTCTTATGTAAATGTGAAAGCTGGTTAGTTTTAATGAATTTTCATTAAATTATTATTACATAATAATGTATTAAAGTAATAAAACTATAATTTTCCTCCCTCCTTTTGGACTTAATTAGGAAAAACAAAAGGATTAGCTGCTGTTTCAGTTTTATTGTTGAAGAGAAATATTTGTGATGCCCCAGACAAGTAGGGAAAAAAAAGGACTTCAGTGAATTTCTTTTCTTAAGAAGGAACACTATGTGCCTTTTTTTTTTCCAGAAAGATGCACAAGAAAGTTTCTTCTTTGTCTGTTGCAACATCAGTCATATCAAAGAGAAAAGAGCATAGATGGCCAAATGCATCAGTAACTCACTGGCTTATAGCCAAGCGTGTTCCAGAGGCCTCCTGGGAAACCGGTTTACTATTTCTCCCACTTTGTTCTCCAGGATGGATGATTATTTTAGGTGTCCGTGTCTCAGATAATAAACAGCCCTCCCTCCTCATTTAGGATATTTGACTTTCTCATGTCCCCTAATTGACATGGGAAATGAATGTGATGAGGTTTTCATCTGATCCACAGATGATACATACACAAGCCACCTCAGTGATCTGTTTCGTCCTAGGATGTCCTGTAAATCCTGAATCAATGAACTTGTCAGAGGAAGATACTGTTTGTCATAAAATGCCAGAAGCTCATAGGGAAACGTAAATGGAACATCCCAGTCCAAATTGGAAAAAAATGTCACATCTTCTGTCTCAGTGGACAATGGCCGTGCTGTTTGTCAAGAGCTCTAGTTTGTTAAAATGATACAGGGAGGACAGGCTTGACCTGGGGATTGTGAAACGTCACAGGTTGGGAAAGGATCATTCTCTGACTCGTGTAAGATTTAGTCAGAATGGACCCCTCGATTTAGGCTGGAAAAATCTCTTGTGTGGCTCTCCTGACGTCACGAGGCAGCATACTGTCCTCAAGATCCCCCCAGATTTGTGGGCCTTGTCTTTCCTGACCCCTGAGTCTCCTTTACCCTTGCTGAGCCCCCCTCCTTTCTGGAATGCTCCCCTTCCTCCTTGCCCTGCCCCCCCCTGCAGTGTCCCTTATGTATGGGAGCCCCATGAGGCTGGGCCCCCAAACCTCTTTCCCCTTCACACACACACACACACACCTTCCCTGGGCATCACACCCGGGCGATCACATCCATGCCATTAACTCCAGGCTCCCCGCACATCCATGCGTCCACCGATCCACCTGATCCATCCCAGGCTGTTTCAAAGGCACCTCAGACCAAAACACACTCATCTGCTTCTCCCTCAGAACAGACAGCGTTGGGGGTGTTTTTCAGTCAGTGGCACTCCTCCCACCATCTCCCCACCTGCACAGCCAGGAATCCAGGGGTCCCTCCTGACACCTCTCCTTCCTCGCGCCCCCTCAGTCCACAGTTAGGTCTGCTGGTTCTGACTTCCTAAATGCCGCTCAGTTCTCTCCAGCCCCCACCATCATCAACCCATCCAGACCACCCTTACCTTGCCCAAGGACTGCAGCGAAAACCTCCCAAATGAGCCTAAAAACTTCCCAGACTCCACCTGTACTCTCACTCCTTTTTGATACTCTGAGTTTGCAGCCAGAATCACTTTCTCAAATGCCTGTCTGGTCACCTGACTGCCCGGTCCCACCCTCTACTTAAAATTCTCACTGGGCTCACTTGGCCCAAAGGCCTCCCTGGGACACTCTCTGCCCACTTCCCTCTGAGCTCCTTCCACCCTCCTCTTCACACTCCACCTCAAGCCACAGGATTCTTTCAGTTTCTCAAACTGTGTACGTATTGTCATCCCTCCTCCTACTCATCACTTCCTCAGGGAAGCCCTCCCTGAATGCTCTAAATTCCCTGAGTGCCCAAGTCCTCCTACAACAAGCACGTAGACCATTGGCATCTATACGCAATAGCGCTTATCACCGATTTTACATATGCATTTATCTGAGTAGTTATTTGATTAGAATCTAGCTTTCAATGAACTAACACCTCCACGAGGGTAAAAACCATCCCACTATACTCATCAGTTTGTCTCCATAGGTCCTGGCTTATAGCAAAGATTTTTAAATTATTCAAAGAAGGAATACGTGAATTTTAGGAGCCAAACCAGTTATGTATATATATATTTTTTAAACCTAGAATGGAGGTTTGCAAACTGTGGCTTGAGAGCCAAGCCAGCCCTGGTCTGATTCTGTAAATAGAGTTTTATTGGAACTCAGCCACACCATCGGCTGACGTATTGTCTACAGCTTTCTCAACTTGAGGCAGAGATGAGTAGTTGCAATGGAGACACCAGGGCTCACAACATACGTCCCATCTGGCATATACAGAAAACTTGCCAACTCCTTCTCTAGAATCCTAGTGAGCCCAAATTAAAAAAAAAAAAAAGGCGGGGGGGCGGTGTTTTCTAAGACTGGAAACCAAACTAACCAAGCTAACCTATGCTTCTTTTGTTAGGTATTTGAAATGATCGTTAATCCTGGAGATAATATCCTCGTAAATGAACCTATTTATTCAGGAACAATTCAGGCTGTGAGTACACATTTCTACAAAAGGCAACTCTCTTTCCTTATAACAAATAAGAAACCACTGCACCTTGAGAATTCTCTGTCCACTGAAACATAAAATAGCATCTTTCTTCTTAAACAGGAGAATCATTAATATATGCAAAATATGTGAAATGTACCCTCTGCTTTATACATTTCTCCTTACAAAGTCTAAATGTAGAGGTGCTAAAATTGGGTTGTGCAAAATCATGTCCAGATTTCTTAATATTCCACCTGAAATGTGACTTAATTTACAAAGACATTTTTTCACTACCATCTATATGACCACATGCCTGCTCTGCTGTGCCCTGGTCAGAACACACCACTGTCGGGGGCACAATACTTTTGGGTCGATGTGAATATAGGCTGGAGCACAGTCAGAGAAAAGCAACGAGCGTGAACAAAGAAATGGAAATAATACCATAGGTTGAATTGTTTTAGGAACTATGCTCTTTTCTGCAGAGAGAGAAGACTCCATGGGGCCATGAGAATTGTCCTCAAGTACATTAAAGCTAGCCATGTGACAGAGGAGTTAGATTTGTCTGTGCATGTCCTCCAGTTCACAGAACTTGAACCAAAGGGTAGAAACTCCAGGGAAACAATTTCAGCTCAAAGTAACAACCGTATAACCATCAGCCTTACCAGCTCTCTGAGGAGTAAAGAACTGCCCATCACTGCAGGGGCTCAAAGAAAGAAGCCAGACACAAAAGGACAAATATTGTATGATTCCACTTGTACTAAATATCAAAAATAGGCAAATTCATAGAGACAGAAAGTTGATGAGAGGTTACCGGGGCCTGGGGGAGGGGGAAGTGGGGAGTTGTTGCTTAATGACTACAGGGTTTCTGTTTAGAGTGATGAAAAGGTTTTGGAAATTGATAGTGAGAGATGCACACATTATGAACGTAATTAATGCCACTGAATCCCACACGTTAAAATGGCAGATTTTTTGTTATATATATTTTACCACAATTTTAAAAACTAAAGTAAAATAATGACCTTAATCATTGGATACTAATTATTCATTATTTTCCTGAACTCCAAAGATATAAGATTATACAATGCCTGTAAATGTAAAACTTGTATCTATGTAAATAGCACGATGCACACACGTTTTCACATGCCCAAACAGAGACCAGTGCCACACTGTGAGGGAATATGCTGACGGTCATTGTGTGTTTATCTCATGGCGCAATATGAACTTGTTTTATTCATGTAGATGTGTTTTTAAAGTCTAAGGGCTTTTAAATTTGCCACAAGTAGGGTCTGGATTATTCTCACTTAGTGCATAAGTCTACATTTGACCACTAATATGCGTGTTTGCATATCCTTTGAAAAATTTTTTCTGAGAACTTCACTCAATTATTGGGGTTTTTTTCTTAATTTTCATTGAAATATAGTTTATTTACAATGTCATGTTAGTTTCAGGTATACAGCAAAGTGATTCAGATATATATATATATGTTCTTTTTCACATTCTTTTCCATGATAGATTATTACAATTTATTGAGTATATACTTCCCTGTGCTATACAGTAGGAACTTGCTGTTTATTTATTTTATATATTGTAGTATGTATATGTTAATCCCAAACTCCTAATTTATCCCTCCCCACCTTTCCCCTTTAGTAACCATAAGTTTGTTTACTATGTCTGTGAGTCTGTTTGTTTTGTAAATAAGTTCATTTGTATCCTTGTCTTAGACTCCACATATAAGTGATATCATATGATGTTTGTCTTTCTCTGACTTACTTCACTTAGTATGATAATCTCTAGGTCCATCCATGTTGCTGCAAATGGCATTATTTCATTCTTTTTTATGTCTGAGTAATAGTCCATTGTATATATGGACCATATTTTCTTTATCCATTCATCTGTTGATGGACATTTTAAGTTGCTTCCATGTCTTGACTATTGTTAATAGTGCTGCTATGAACATTAGGGTGCATGTATCTTTTTGAATTATACTTTTCTCCATATATGTGCCCAGGAGTGGGATCACTGAATCATATGGTAACTCTACTTTTAGTCTTTTAAGAACCTCCATACTGTCTGTTCTCCATAGTGGCTGCACCAATTTACATTCCCACCAACAATGTCAGAGGCTCTTTTCTCCACACCCTCTCCAGCATTTATTATTTGTAGATTTTTTGATGATGGGCATTCTGACTCATTTGAGGTGGTACCTCATTGTAGTTTTCATTTGCATTTCTCTAATAATTAGGGATGTTGAGCATCTTGTCATGTGCCTGTTGGCCATCTGTACGTCTTCTTTGGAGAAATGTCTACTTCAGTCTTCTGTCCATTTTTTGATTGGGTTGTTCATTTTTTGTTTTTTTTGTTTTTTGATATTGAGCTGTATAAGCTGTTTGTATACTTTGGAAATTAATCCCTTGTCAGTTTCACTGTTTGCAAATATTTTCTCCCAGTCTGTAGGTTGTCTTTTCATTTTGTTGATGGTTTCCTTTGCTTGTTATTAATAAGTCCCAGTTTTTTCTTTATGAAAATAAAACATAAAAATACAAGACTTTTAGGGCTTCCCTGGTGGCGCAGTGGTTGAGAGTCCACCTGCCAATGCAGGGGACGCGGGTTCGTGCCCCGGTCCGGGAAGATCCCACGTGCTGCGGAGCGGCTGGGCCCGTGAGCCATAGCTGCTGAGCCTGTGGGTCCGGAGCCTGTGCTCCGCAACGGGAGAGGCCACAACAGTGAGCAGCCCACGTACCGCAAAAAAAAAACAAAAAAAAAACAAGACTTTATAAAACTATGTCTATAAGCAAGGCCACTACTTTCAACTTCAGCCTCTGCAATTGGTACAGTATTGAAACACTTCCACATGCCTTGATGAGCCACTGCCACTATGCTCCCTGGCTCCCCTGGCCCCTCTCCTAAGACCACCCTGAACTCCCCATGGTACAGAGCTAATGCTGGCCTGGCATGGGGCCTACAGGATGTGCATGAAGTGCCCATGCTACACCACTTGTCCAATATTTTGAATATCACCTCTGCTTATAACTATCTTATGTATTAGCATCACAGATGCTTTATATGATGAATTTACTTTGTAAAAAAATTCCTTAATAAACTCCTATTTTATGAGGCAGTTCTAACCATAATTATAAAGATGATACAGTCAGAAGAGGCTGTGGAATAGCTGACTCCTTATCTCGCTGGCCTATGGCTGCAAAGTCCTGTCTTTCTCTCACACGCTGTGTCCACGGTCAGGCCACCAAGCTCTGTGCCATGCCGTCTTCATCCCAGGCCCCCGAGTGACAGAAGCAGCCTCATCTGGACTGCTGCCAGTCTTAGAGCAGAGGGAACAGGGAACGAGAGACCCAAGCTGGGATTTAAAGCTTCTGCTTGGAAGGAACACCCATCACTTCTGCATGCAATTTACTGACCAAAGCCAGACCCCTGGCCAAGCCTGACATATATGAGCAGGGATGTCTACCCTTCCTCTAGGAATTGACAGGGAATATTTTTGAACCATAATGGAAGCTTAACCAGGGCAACAGTGCAATCAGAAAATACCACCTCAGCCCTTGGGTATAGGGCTGAGTGCAGGTTTGTGTTTAAGGGTATAAATGGTAACATTTTCGTTACTGTAAGAACCAGTGACTATGATTTTTTTTTTTTTTCTTGCGTTATGCGGGCCTCTCACTGTTGTGGCCTCTCCCATTTGCGGAGCACAGGCTCCGGACGCACAGGCTCAGCGGCCATGGCTCACGGGCCCAGCCGCTCCGCGGCATGTGGGATCTTCCCGAAACGGGGCACGAACCCGCGTCTCCTGCATCAGCAGGCGGACCCTCAAGCACTGCGCCACCAGGGGAGCCCGACTATGATATTTTGTATCACGTCTGAGTCTTGGGTTTTCTTTTCTCCTGTCCTCCACAGGTGCAACCACTGGGCTGCAACATTATTAACATTTCCAGTGATGAACATGGGATTATTCCAGACTCCCTCAGAGAAATACTTTTCAAATGGAAACCAGAAGATTCAAAGAACCCCGAGAAAAACACCCCCAAATTTCTTTATACTGTCCCAAATGGCAACAACCCTGCCGGGAGCTCATTAACAACTAACCGCAAAAAGGAAATCTATGAGGTATTTTCAAAGAATGTGTTCCGTGGCTGTGTTCTTGTTTCTTTCTGACCCTTTAGAAGAGTGCTCTCAAGTTCCTTCTCTGATTAGCCTCTTGCTCTCAAGGAAGATGATTTTATTTTTTTGTTTTTCTGTGGTTTTTTTTTTGCGGTACGCGGGCCTCTCACTGTTGTGGGCTGTCCCGTTGCGGAGCACAGGATCCGGACGCGCAGGCTCAGCGGCCATGGCTCACGGGCCCAGCCGCTCTGCAGCATGTGGGATCTTCCCGGACCGGGGCACGAACCCGCATCCCCTGCATCGTCAGGCGGACTCTCAACCATTCGCCACCAGGGAAGCCCAAGGAAGATGATTTTTAATAAAAGGGTCCCCATAAATTTAAACTCAAGAAACTATTACGCTCTTGCTATGAGGTTTTCCTTTCCCTTTAATTGATATTTGGTTGAAAGAGATGTTACTGTTGGTGTAGTGTTAAACTCACCTCTTCCTCCCCTCTCTTCCTTCTGTCTTCCCCTCATCCCCACCTCCAATGCATCCCGTGGCTCCCACCACCAACGTTATCCAAACCACCGTCTCCTTGGCCGCCCGCCCGCCCTCCTGGACCCCGTGACTGTCCCCCTCCTCACAGCTCCCGCCTCCAGCTCATGGCGTCCTTCCTGCTCTAGTGTAGACCTACAGCCCCTCCTCCAGCTGCTTCTCTGCACTTAAAAGAAGATCAGAGTCCTTCACCTGCCACGCACAATGATGCGACCTGGGCGCCGGTTCTCAGGCTAGGGTCTCTCACATCCTTCTTGTTGCAGCTACACAGCGTTCCTTCTGTCCCTGACACACCTATGCCTTCTATAAACGTCTATCCCTTAAACATGCCCTTAAACAAAGGCCCCCAGGGCCTTTGCTCCTGGGCCCTCAGTCTAAAATCTTCTGCCCTGTCATCTGCACGCCTGGTCCTTCCTGCCGGCCTGAGCTCTCCTGGAGCTTCCGTGTCACTCTCTCTCTCTCAGACATCACCCTCATTAACCTTCTGCCCAGCCCTCAAAACCTCCCTCCAGATCCTCTGTTCACTATCCACTGGCTCACGTTCCTTCTGTCTTTCCCACCAGATCGTAAGTTCCCTGAGGACAGAGCTTTTAGGGCTGGCTCCTGTCCTCCTAGGACACGGAACCCTCAGTCGCTTCTTGGATGAATGAATAAATGAGTACAAAGAACTATGATTCCAAGTGATTTTCATCTTCGAGCGCTCTGAAGAAATAAACATGCTCCTTTAACCTTTTTTAGCTCGCAAGAAAATACGACTTCCTCATCATAGAAGACGATCCTTACTATTTTATGCAGTTCAACAGGGTAAGTGCAGTGTCAACTCAGCCCACAATCGGTAGACAAGTGGCCGTAAGTTACTGTGCTGATGTGAGTTTAGCCGGGCTGCCGAGTATTTTCATCTCTGCTATTGCTCTTTACCTTTAGAATAGCGGCTGGCTCCCTGTGCCAGGCACGTGGAGGGTCGAGTGAGTCACGGGTGAGGGTCGTCTGGACTCCAAATCCGGGTCGTGGCTCCTTAGATATCGTGCCAGGGTTAGGGAGTAGGTGTCTCCTTGGGTGTCAACCTCAGTCTCTCGGGGGTGGCTGACGGGCGGAGGACTTGGGAGGCGTGTCCAGGCGGAAAGAGAACGGCCGCGCTCGGTCCTGAGGCGGCGGTGGGCAGAGGAGGCGCGTTCCGAGCATCAGGCTGCCCGCTCGCCATCCCTGTCACTTAGGGTCAGGGACTTTCCTGCAGAATCATGGGCTTTTAGATCCTTTCCCACTACATATGTACACCTCTGTCCACGAGCATGGTTTCCTAGGAGACAACGGTAGTGGTACAGACTCCCAGTGCCCAATTCCGCAAAATCCAACACAGTATTTGCTCTCAGGGCTGCACATTACAAACACGTGCACTCAGTCCCCACTCTATTTCTACGGAGAAGAAACAGAACTCTTGGCTTTTTATCTAGTTTGCCTGGATACCATGTCTGCCTGCCGCGCACCTTCAACACGACCACGGCCCCCTTTCTTGTTGGCATTTACGTCTGAAGTAAACATGGACGTTTCAGCATTGCAGACCGACTGCACTGCTCGTCCTCACTTGCACCTTTGCTGTGTTTCTAGTTGGTCTAAGGCTCAGCATCTCTTCCTAAACAGCCCTGAATGCTGACGGCCCTCTTCGTTTCGGTCTTTTCCAAACTAGTTTTTCTTGAATCCTTCCTCGAAATCTGTTCATCCTGGATCTCAAGCCTTGGGACAAGGAGGTCTTGTGTGCGGTTCCTCTAAACTCACGGGAGTGGCATCGTGAGCAAGTGCGAGGACGTGTGTGTGTGTTTGGCAGAAAAGCCGGGGAGATCGGCAGATACGAATAGAAGAACGTGCATCTCTGGTTCTTACTCCATTTCAAAGGGCTGAGAGGAAGACAAGAAAAAGGATGTTTGTCCTACTGTTCTCCAAATCCATTCCTCCCCACTCTCTGCACAAAGTAGGGATACGGTCTCTAACAGACTTCCCAAACCAACAGTATTTTTCTTCCATTTCAAGCCCTGGGCACCGACTTTTCTCTCCATGGACGTTGATGGGCGTGTCATCCGAGCTGACTCTTTTTCCAAAGTCCTGTCCTCTGGGTAAGGCCCTGGCCGTGCCTTCAGGCTGCATCTAAAGGTGACAGAGGCTGCACCTCAGCATCTTTTACTGCAAACAGTTCTCATTTAAGATACTTGTATTCCCGTTTGATTTTATCTATTCATAAGAGGCTTTTCTACCAATCCTTCCAAGTGGTCAAAGATACTTGGCCACTAAATTTATAGCTGTAGGGGGACTGGTCAGGTTTTTGGTTACATATACGAAAGAGCACATTTAGAAATATGTGGTCTATTTTAAGTGTACAATTAAGTTTAAATGTGTATTTTAAATAAGAAGTTGTTTTATTAGAATGTGTTAACTGTCTAGGTCCATTTGTCCCCAGGTCACAAAATTCTTCCCCATGAAATCACTAACATGGTATTAATTGTTATTGCAGGGTTGGTATTGTGCCTTTTCTCTCTTTGTGCAGGTTGCGAATAGGGTTTATAACTGGTCCAAAGCCCTTGATCGAGAGAATTGTTTTACACATACAAGTTTCAACAATGCACCCCAGCACTTTTGCCCAGGTATGGACAACTTAGGAAATAGGAATTTTTTGGAATCCGATCATAAAACAAAATAGATGTTGGCAAATAAGACTGAGTGAACATGGCAGGGAGAGAAATCACTGATTGCATCTCTAGTTCCGCATGGACTGAATTAGGAGACCACGCACAGCAGATGTTTGCTCTAAAAGCCAAAAGAGATTTGAATGGACCTACGCTGTTTCACAGTGTAGACCAAACTCCTTGAGGGTCAGAGATCTTATTCAGTTGTGTCCTGGCATCTAGCCCAGGAATCCCACGAAAACTGTGTTGGACACGACAGAAGAGGTTTGGTGAAGTAACACATCATTAGCTTCGTTGTCCTGGAATCTGAGAGCAAGGGTTCCAAACCCGCATCGTGGCCCGATCTCTCCCTTCACTGCCCATGTGCTAAGCTCCCTACATACAGCAGCTGGAATGTATTTTAATTAAATACGGTAAAATTATTGATGGTGAATGTATAGATTTCTTCACAAGCTTTGAGAAATGACTGGACCCATCCCTAAGGCAATCTGGAGAAACAACCATAAGGACAGGACTGCTACCTAACAACTCAAAAGGGGTAGTTTATGTAGAATGGACATTTCTTTGATATTATACCTTCCACAAAGTGCACATGTCCCCGTGTTTTATCAAGTTGGGGACTTTTTCCATATTTTCTGTATCTGTTATCAACCAAATTTCACTATCCATTTACAACATTTAGTACTTCCATTTTGGATAGAAAATCTCTGAATATATTGTATAACTTCATGTATCGACTGTATGTGTTTTGGTGGGGGGGGTTGTTTGTTTGTTTGTCAACTTATCTCTTTATATTGATCATAACATTTGTTCAATTTCTGGAACTAATTTTTTTTTAAACATCTTTATTGGAGTATACTTGCTTTACAATGTTGTGTTAGTTTCTGCTGTATAGCAAAGTGAATCGGCTATATGCATACATATATCCCCATATCCCCTTCCTCTTGCATCTCCCTCCGACCCTCCCTATCCCACCCCTCTGGGTGGACACAAAGCACTGAGCTGATCTCCCTGTGCTGTGCGGCTGCTTCCCACTAGCAATCTATTTTACATTTGGTAGTGTATATATGTCCATGCCACTCTGTCACTTTGTCCCAGCTTAGCCTTCCCCCTCCCCGTGTCCTCAATTCCATTCTCTATGTCTGCATCTTTATTCCTGTCCTGCCCCTAGGTTCTTCAGAACATTTTTTTTTTTAGATTCCATATATATGTGTTAGCATACGATATTTGTTTTTCTCTTTCTGACTTACTTCACTCTGTATGACAGACGCTAGGTCCATCCACCTCACTACAAACAAGTCAAATTCATTTCTTTTCATGGCTGAGTAATATTCCATTGTATATATGTGCCACATCTTCTTTATCCAGTCATCTGTCGATGGGCACTTAGGTTGCTTCCATGTCCTGGCTATTGTAAATAGAGCTGCAATGAACATTGTGGTACATGTCTTTTTGAATTATGGTTTTCTCAGGGTATATGCCCAGTAGTGGGATTGCTGGGTCATATGGTAGTTCTATTTGTAGTTTTTTAAGGAACCTCCATACTGTTCTCCATAGTGGCTGTATCAATTTACATCCCCACCAACAGTGCAAGAGGGTTCCCTTTTCTCCACACCCTCTCCAGCATTTCTTGTTTCTAGATTTTTTGATGATGGCCATTCTGACTGGTGTGAGGTGATACCTCATTGTAGTTTTGATTTGCATTTCTCTAATGATTAGTGATGTTGACCGTCCTTTCATGTATTTGTTGGCAATCTGTATATCTTCTTTGGAGAAATATGTATTTAGGTCTTCTGCCCATTTTGGGATTGGGTTGTTTGTTTGTTTGTTTTTGATATTGAGCTGCATTAGCTGCTTGTATGTTTGGAGATTAATCCTTTGTCAGTTGCTCCATTTGCAAATATCTTCTCCCATTCTGAGGGTAGTCCTTTTGTCCTGTTTATGGTTTCCTTTGCTGTGCAAAAGCTTTAAGTTTCATTAGGTCCTATTTGTTTATTTTTGTTTTTATTTCCATTTCTATAGAAGGTGGGTCAAAAAGGATCCTGCTGTGATTTATGTCAAACAGTGTTCTTCCTATGTTTTCCTCTAAGAGTTTTATACTGTCTGGCCTTACATTTAGGTCTTTAATCCATGTTGAGTTTATCTTTGTGTATGGTGTTAGGAAGTGTTCTAATTTCATTCTTTTATATGTAGCTGTCCAGTTTCCCCAGCACCACTTATTGAAGAGGCTGTCTTTTCTCCATTGTATATTCTTGCCTCCTTTGTCAAAGATAAGGTGACATATGTGCATAGGTTTATCTCTGGGCTTTCTATCCTGGTCCATTGATCTATATTTCTGTTTTTGTGCCAGGACCATACTGTCTTGATTACTGTAGCTTTGTAGTATAGTCTGAAGTCAGGGAGCCTGGTTCCTCCAGCTCTGTTTTTCTTTCTCACATTGCTTTGGCTATTCGGGGTCTTTTGTATTTCCATACACATTGTGAAATTTTTTGTTCTAGTTCTCTGAAAAATGCCATTGGTAGTTTGATTGGGATTGCATTGAATCTGTAGAGTGCTTTGGGTAGCGTAGTCATTTTCACAATGTTGATTCTTCCAATCCAAGAACATGGTATATCTCTCCATCTGTTTGTATCATCTTTAATTTCTTTCATCAGTGTCTTATAGCTTTCTGCATACAGGTCTTTTGTCTCCTTAGGTAGGTTTATTCCTAGGAGTGTAAATTGGAGTGTTTTCTTGATTTCACTTTCAGATTTTTCATCATTAGTGTATAGGAATGCCAGAGATTTCTGTGCATTAATTTTGTATACTGTTACTTTACCAAATTCATTGATGAGCTCTAATAGTTTTCTGGTAGCATCTTTAGGATTCTCTATGTATAGTATCATGTCATCTGCAAACAGTGAGAGCTTTACTTCTTCTTTTCCAATTTGGATTCTTTTTATTTCTTTTTCTTCTCTGCTTGCTGTGGCTAAAACTTCCAAAAGTACGCTGAATAATAGTGGTCAGAGTGGGCATCCTTGTCTTGTTCCTGATTTTAGAGGAAATGGTTTCAGTTTTTCACCATTGAGAATGATGTTGGCTGTGGGTTTGTCGTATATGGCCTTTATTATGTTGAGGTAAGTTCCCTCTATGCCTACTTTCTGGAGAGTTTTTATCATAAATGGGTGTTGAATTTTGTCACAAGCTTTTCCTGCATCTATTGAGATGATCATATGGTTTTTATCCTTCAGTTCGTTAATATGGTTTATCACATTGATTGATTAGCGTATATTGAAGAATCCTTGCATTCCTGGGATAAACCCCACTTGATCATGGTGTATGATCCTTTTAATGTGCTGTTGGGTTCTGTTTGCTAGTATTTTGTTGAGGATTTTTGCATCCATGTTCATCAGTGATATTGGCCTGCAGTTTTCTATTTTTGTGACATCTTTGTCTGGTTTTGGTAACAGGGTGATGGTGGCCTTGTAGAATGAGTTTGGGAGTGTTCCTCCCTCTGCTATATTTGGGAAGAGTTTGAGAAGGATGGGTGTTAGCTCTTCTCTAAAGGTTTGAAAGAATTCACCTGTGAAGCCATCTGGTGCTGGGCTTTTGTTTGTTGGGAGATTTTTCATCACAGTTTCAATTTCAGTGCTTGTGATTGGTCTCTTCATATTTTGTTTCTTCCTGGTTCAGTCTTGGAAGGTTATACCTTTCTAAGAATTTTTCCATTTCTTCCAGGTTGTCCATTTTATTGGCATAGAGTTGCTTGCAGTAATCTCTCATGATTCTTTGTATTTCTGCCGTGTCAGTTGCTACTTCTCCTTTTTCATTTCTAATTCTGTTGATTTGAGTCCTCTCCCTCTTTTTCTTGATGAGTCTGTCTAGTGGTTCATCAATTTTGTTTATCTTCTCAAAGAACCAGCTTTCAGTTTTATTGATCTTTGCTATTGTTTTCTTCTTGTTTACTTGAGATTTTTCTTGTTTCTTGAGGTGAGATTGAACTTAGTATGATTTTAGGCAGCCTCTCTGCTAACGAGAGGAATTGTGCCCCTGTCTTACTAGTTGTTTGGCATGGGGCGTCCAGCACTAGAGCTTGCTGGCCATTGGGCAGAGGTGGGTCTCAGCATTGAGACAGAGATCTCTGAGAGAGCTCTTGCCAATTGATATCACGTGCAGCCGGGAAGTCTCTGGTGGTCCAATGACCTGAACTTGACTCCCCCACCTCACAGGCTCAGGCCTGACAACAGACCAGAGCACCAAGACCCTGTCAGCCACACAGCTCAGGGAAGCCTTCAGCCAAACAGAAACATGGTGAACGGAGCACACGCCTGTAGAAACCCTCTGCGACTGTATGTGTTTTATATTTAGAGACCATCCAGGGTGGCAGTTATGGGTTGGATCTCGGACTGGACAGTCTGACTTAAGTCCAGGCTCCTTGAGGAGCAGTGACCTCAGGAAAGTCAACTTCACCTCATGCCTCAGTCTCTTCCTCAGTATATTAGAAATCATGACCTGCCTAATAAGGAAGGTCAACTTAGCTGAAATACGTTCATATGGTACAGCAGTTTCCAGCACATAGGAAGGACCATATAAATATTTTGTTATTTTTACTATTATTCTTGTCATTGTTAATAATCAACCTTATTATAAATCGCTGGCTCTACAAAGCTTGATACAGCCTGTAGCATCCTCTTAGGGTGGTTTGCACGTGATCAAGAGTGGTTTGCTTTTATGTTTGGGCAAAAAACACATTTTAGAGGATGCATGATGACCTTATTACTGTCTCCTCCTGTGTAGCTCCTGGTATCACAGCTTCTACACCAATGGGGAGAAGAGGGCTTCCTGGCTCACGTAGACAGGTACTGTATTTAGGTTCCATACTTTACATAGACATGGACTTCACTCTATTAATTTTCATTTTTGAATTATTCCAAAAATATGGAAAAACCACAATGGTAAAAAATTTACCACCCAACAGGTCAAATAAATATGCTTTATTCCCTCATCAAGAATTCAACATTTTCATCAAGATAGAAAATGGATTCTTACAGACTGGACTTCAGAGCCTTTTAATTTCTGCAATCAATGTACTAAACACATCCTTTTCATTTTATTGTTCTTTTAGGGTTATTGATTTCTATAGGAAGCAGAGGGATGCATTATTGGCAGCTGCAGACAAGTGGTTAAGTGGTGAGTGGAACTTACATCCTGTCCTGGGATGAACAGTAGCCCTTATATGAGTGAGTGATACACACCACAGAGTATTGTTAATAACCCTGGGGAAGGAAACAGGGTCCAGGAGTATTCTTGTCAAGAAAATGTTACCTTATAAATAATCTCAGAAGTAACAGCACAAACCCTGGCACGATTCTACGCATTTCTACTATACTTGACTGCTACAAAGAATCTGTGGTTTAAAGAAAAATGGCCAATTAGTCTAACACCAGCAATAATCTACTTAAAGCTAAATAATATCTGTACTCAAAAAGTTTTCAAAATTTTGCTCCAAATAGAACAGGAATTGTGACATAACATATTCCTTTTCTAACTAGACTCTATAAAGACAAAACAGTACAATAGTACAAACTAAGTACAGTCTAAGGTGGATTTCTCATTACAGATGATTTGCCTTTTAATCATTAACCTCATTAATCAGTAGTATTTCTATTGCTAATTTGATTTCAGAATGCTTTAGATTTTTTTTGTTGTTTTTTTTTATTTTTCAATTACTTTTTTTTTGTTAGTTTCTGCTTTATAACAAAGTGAATCAGTTATACATATACATATGTTCCCATATCTCTTCCCTTTTGCGTCTCCCTCCCTATCCCACCCCTCCAGGCGGCCACAAAGCACCGAGCTGATCTCCCTGTGCTATGCGGCTGCTTCCCACTAGCTATCTACCTTACGTTTGGTAGTGTATATATGTCCATGCCTCTCTCTCGCTTTGTCACAGCTTACCTTTCTATTAAGGAAGAAAGTAAAATGAATTACCCAGCTTTAATTACACCACTAAAAATGCCTTTTGTAGGACTAATGGTAAATACAAAGTATTCACTTCTTACTTCCCTCGTATCTTGTTCCCTATGTAGTCCTGGTAAAAACACAATTACTATCTTTTTGATAAGAGTACTATTCTACCATTTCCTATAGTGAAGTTGAAAAAAAGGTTTTAATCAACATCAAGGTTTTTTTTTTAAAGGTAATAATCAAAATCAAAATAACTCTTGTTTCTTCTTAGTTTCTCTATCCTTATATTCAATGAAATATAAAGCCTACAAATACACCAGGAATTCCTGAATTTTAAGTACATCTTAATTACATTGCAATAAAAACTTCAATTCATTGGACTTCTGAACGATTATGTAAACGATAGGATTTATTGAGACACTAGAAGACTCTAGAAAGGGTTGAGGAATCCTCTTCTAAAATTGAAAGAGTCACGCTTGGCTTAGGGACAGTTCTAAGAAAGGGAGGTGGGCATGGCACTGGATTTCCTGCACTGCCCTGAGACCCACTAAAATCAGAAATATACACGAGTCCCCTCTCTCCCTTTCAAACCCTCCCCTCACTTTTTAAAATAAAACTCAGAACACCAATTTTCAGGACTCCTAAAACTATATTTTTTAAAAATGCTATCACCAAAGGAACTTTTTTGGAAATACTAGTTTACAGTTACTGCAATTTGTCATTTCAGCGATATAGCTGACATCATCAAAAATGGTCTCGGGAAACATTTCTTCTCTTCTTTTGTTTGTAGGTTTGGCAGAATGGCATGCTCCTACTGCTGGTATGTTTTTATGGGTTAAAATTAAGGGCCTTCATGATATAAGAAAACTGATTGAAGAGAAAGCCTTTAAGAAAGAGGTAAAACAGGAGAAGCTATATTTTTTCTTTAAAGTAATATCTTAATAAAAATGGCGAGAGATGTTTATCACTGCCCGCCAACCCAAGGCATAATGTTTGCCTATCAGATACATTATCTCCTTACTAAGATCATAATAGATTGGGTTACAGAATTAGTCTCCTAGACTAAACCAGGGGAAATACAGTCATTCAGCTCAGCTACTGATTAGCTTAGTGACTAAGAGCACAGTCTCTGGAGCCATGTCCTTGGGTGTGAATCCCAGCTCCAGCCCTGCCCCGATATGTGACACTGGATGAGCTGCCCTTCCTGAGTTTCATCTGGAAAATGCAGATAATAAGAATCCCTCCCTCTTAGGGTTGCTATGATGAAAGCAGTCAATATGGATAAAGCACTTAGACTAATACCTGGCATAGAGTAAATGCTTGATAAATATAAGCCATTAGTATTTACAATAGAAGGATTTTTTTTTCCTGATTATGAAAGTAAAGCATACTCATGATAGCATTATACTTCATTAAAGCATAATGAAAAATTTTTAAATAGCCCATAATTTTACCACCCAGATTTTATGACCACTTGTGATACAGATTTTATGACCACTTGTGATACATTTTCTTGAAGAGGTTGTATATATCTAGTATTTTGGCTATGAAATTATTTTTTATTATAGTTGATTTATAATATTACATTAGTTTCAGGTATATAACATAGTGATTCAGTATTTTTAAAGATTAGACTCCATTTAAAGTAATTATAAAATATTGGCTGTATTCCCTGTGCTGTATAATAAATCCTGTATCTTCTTTATTTTATACATAATAGTTTGTACCTCTTAATCCTCTACCCTCATTTTGTCCTTCCTCCCTTCCCTCTTCCCACTGGTAACAACTGGTTTGTTCTGTATTATCTGTGAGTCTGTTTCTTTTTGTTGTACTTATTCATTTTATTTTTTTAGATTTTGCATATATGTGATAACATGTTATTTCTCTTTTTCTGACTTATTTCACGAGGCATAATACCCCTCAAGTCCATTCATGTCACAAATGGCAGGACTTCATTCTTTTTTATGGCTGAGTAGTATTCCATTGTGTGTGTGTGTGTGTGTGTGTGTGTGTGTGTGTGTGTGTACACACATACCACATCTTCTTTATCCATTCATCTGTTGATGGACACCTAGGTTGTTTCTATATCTTGGCTATTATAAATAATGCTGAAATGCATATTGGGGTGCATGTATCTGTTCAAATTAGTTTTTTCTTTTTTCCGGATATATACCTGGGAGTAGATTGCTGCATCATATGGTAGCTCTATTTTTAGATTTTTGGGAACCTCAATATTGTTTTCAATAGTGGCTGCACCAATTTGCACTCCCACCAACAGTGGAGAAGGGTTCCCTATTCTCCACATCCTCGCCAACACTTGTTATTTGTGTTCTTTTTGTTAATATCCATATTTACAGGTGTGAGGTGATATCTCTTTGTGGTTTTGATTTGCATTTCCCTGTTGATTAGTGATGTTTAGCATCTTTTCATGTACCTGTTGTTCATCTGCATTTCTTCTCTGGAAAAACATCTATTCAGGTCTTCTGCCCATTTTTTAGTCTGGGTTTTTTTAAAATAATGCTCTGCAATTATGTTACATGATTAAAATTACACAGCAAAGTTTATATCCTCTTTTTTTTCACTTAAAATTAGCCCACAAGGATTTCTTCTAGGTTTTTTTTCTCCATTTGTACTTAAATCATAAGTCTACTTAGATTTCATTCAGAGGCACTAATTAAGCTGAGACATCTAAATATGCTTCTGTGTAGCTTTCCAATTTACAAAATCAGTCAACCGTTCTCCATTAATTAATTCCTTTATCATGTTCGTCACTCTTTTGTAAACACCAAATTCTGTTACTCACTGTCTTGAGGCAGTGAGTACAAAGAACAGATCATATTGTTGTTGGCAAACTCCTGTGCTAGAGCATAAGAGACAGTCTAGAGGTCAGAGCTGGGAACTGGCTGCCTGGACCCGAGAGCCAATCCACTCCCCTGGGAAAGTCACTCATTCCCTGTAATCATCATACTTGACCACAGGACTCATGCTTTATTAATTGTTTTAATGCTAATAACAGCACATAGAAAGTGCTTAATAAATACTTAAATGACTTAACTCATATAAGTGCATTTTAGTACAATAAATCAATTTTATTACTTTTTTCTTTTTGCTTTCTTATCAATGCCATTATTCTCCAGAACATTTGATGTGTGTATCCCTGAACTAAGAGCTAAGGATACAGACTTCATATTTATTGTCATTTTTTTTTCAGTCCCTTTCTTTTATTCCATATACCCTGTTGCATGTACCTTTACCTTTTCTAAGTAATCTCTATCACTGCTGCCTTAGCCCAAATTTTGGTCATCTTGCAAGGAGATTATTACCATCTCCTCCTTCTCTACAGAAACTTGCTTCTGGCACATCCCTAAGCTGTTCCACATTAATTGTAGAAATTATGGTTTTCATTTCATTGTTAATCAGGACAAAAAAAAAAAAAAAACTCATCTTCTGCCTTGAAATTTTCTCCCCAGAATGCCCCCAAATCATTTCATTCCCAGCTCACCTAACTTCAACAACCAGGGGCCAGATTTACACCATGAAAAAACAAGCAGTTTCTTAAAGTTCTGAATGTCGTGATTTTACTAGACAACAATCTCAAAGACTTAACACAACCCAGCTTAGTTCTGACTCACACACAGTTTTCAAAGACGTGGTCTATAACCTCCTCTGCTCCTGCCGTGAGTCAGAGACCCAGGTTCCATTTTAGTTTCATTGATCTTTTCTATTGTCTTCTTAGTCTCTACTTATTTCTGCTCTGATCTTTATGATTTCTCTCCTTCTACTAACTATGGGTTTGGTTTGTTCTTCTTTCTGTCTTTGCTTTAGGTGTAAGGTTAGGTTGTTTATTTGAGATTTTTTGTTTCCCAAGGTACGACTGTATTACTATAAACTTCCCTCTTAGAACTACTTTTGCTGCGTCCCATAGGTTTTGGATCATCATGTTTTCATTTTCATTTATCTCTAGGTATTTTTTGATTTTCTCTTTAATTTCTTCCATGATTCATTGGTTGTTTAGTAGCATATTGTTTAGCCTCCACATGTTTGCATTTTTTGCAGTTTTTTTCAATATCCACAAATCAATCTGTGTGACACACCACGTTAACAAATTGAAGAATAAAAACCATATGATCATCTCAATAGAGACAAAAAAGCTTTTGATAAAATTCAACATCCATTTATGATAAAAACTCTCCAGATAGTAGGTATAGAGGGAATACACCTTAACATAATAATGGCTATATATGAAAACCCCACAGCTAACATCATACTCAACAGCGAAAATCTGAAAGTATTTCCTCTAAGATCGGGAGCAAGACAAGGATGCCCACACTCACCACTTTTATTCAACAAAGTTTTGGAAGACCTAGACACAGCAATCACAGAAGAAAAAGAAATAGAAGGAATCGAAAGTGGAAAAGAAGAAGTAAAACTGTCACTGTTTGCAGATGATGCTATACATAGAGAATCCTAAAGATGCCACCAGAAAACTACTAGAGCTCATCAATGAATTTGGTAAAGTTGAATGATACAAAATAAATACACAGAAATTTGTTGCATTTCTATACACTAACAACAAAAGATCAGAAAGAGAAATTAAGGAAAAAATCCCATTTACCATCACATCTAAAAGAATAAAATACCTAGGAATAAACCTACCTAAAAAGGCAAAAGACCTGTAATTGGAAACTTATAAAATGCTGATGAAAGAAATTGAAGGCAACACAAACTGATGGAAAGATACACCATGTTCTTGGATTGGAAGAATCAATTTTGTCAAAATGACTTTACTATCCAAGGCCAATTACAGGTTCAGTGCAATCCCTATCAAATTACCAAGGTCATTTTTCACAGAACTAGAACAAATAATTTTAAAATTTGTATGGAAACACAAAAGTCCCCTAACAGCCAAAGCAGTCTTGAGAAAGAAGAACGGAGCTGAAGGAGTCACATTCCCTGACTTCAGACTACACTACAAAGCTGCAGTAATCCAAACAGTATTGTAGTGGCACAAAAACAGAAATATAGATCAATGGAACAGTATAGAGAGCCCAGAAATAAACCCACACACCTATGGTCAATTAATCTATGACAAAGGAGCAAGAATATACCATGGAGAAAAGACAGTCTCTACAATAAAGGATGCTAGGAAAACAGTACAGCTACATGTCAAAGAATGAAATTAGAACATTCTCAAAGATCATATACAACAATAAACTCAAAATGGTTTACAGACCTAAATATAAGACTGGATATTATAAAACTCCTAGAGTAAAACAGTCAGAACACTCTTTGACATAAATCATAGCAATATCATTTTTGCTCTGTCTCCCAGAGTAATGGAAATAAAAAATAAATACATAAATGGGACCTAGTTAAACTTATAAGCTTTTGCACAGCAAATGAAACCATAAAGAAAACAAAAAGGCAACCTACAGAGTGGGAACAAATATTTGCAAATGATGTGACAGACAAAGGATTAATTTCCAAAGTATAGAAACAGCTCATACAGCGCAATATAAAGAAAAAAAAAACACAAATAACCCAATCCAAAATTGGGCAGAAGACCTAAAAAGACATTTCTCCAAAGAAGACATACAGATGGTCAACAGGCACATGAAAGGATGCTCAATATCGCTAGTTATTAGAGAAAATCAAATCAAAACTACAATGAGGTATCACCTCATACCAGACAGAATGCCCATCATCAAAAGGTCTACAAATAATAAATGCTAGAGAGGGTGTGGAGAAAAGGGAACCCTCGTACACTACTGGTGGGAATTTAAATTGGTGCAACCAGTATGGAGGTTCATTAAGAAACTAAAAATAGAGTTACCATATGATCCAGGGATCCCACTCCTGGGAATACATATATGGAGAAAGGTATAATTCAAAGAGATACATGCACCCCAATGTTTCATTGCAGCACTATTTACAATGGCCAAGACATGGAAACTAAATGTTCATCGAAAAATGAATAGATAAAGAAGATGTGGTACCAATATCCAATGGAATATTATTCAGCCATAAACAAAGAATGAAATAATACCATTTGCAGCAACATGGATAGACCTAGAGATTATCACACAAAGTGATGTCAGACAGAAAAAAAACAAATATCAGATGATATCACTATATGTGGAATCTAAAAAAATTATACAAATGAACTTATTGACAAAATGGAAATAGACCCACAGACATAGAAAACAAACTTATGGTTACCAGAGGGGGAAGGGAGGAAGGCATATATTAGGAGTTTGGGATTAACATATATATACACTACTATGTATAATATAGATAACCAACAAGGTACCAACAAGCACAGGGAACTATACTCAATACTTTATAATAACCTATAAGGGAAAAGAATATGAAAAAGAAAAGATACATAGATTGATATACATATACATATACACATATGTATAACTGAATCACTATTCTGTATACCCGAAACTAACACAACATTGTAAATCACCTACAGTTTAACTTTAAAAAATGAAATAAAATAAAATATTTTTTAAATGATATTTCATTGTTTGGATTTATTTTACTTTTCTAGTTATGTTAAACATTTATTCATGTTTATTACCATTTCTGTTTCTTGAATAAGCTGTCCTTGTCCATTTTAAGGTTTTTCCTCTGTTTCTGTGCATTCTTTATAATATATGGAGAAGAGGTAGAATTGCTGTATTTATGTAAACACTGGTTTCTATGCTTTTAGTTTTATTATATGACATGCAGTAATTTTATATAAATTGATTTTTCTCTTGTGATTTCTTTCATTGCTTTTTAAGTTTAAAAGTCATCCTCCACTTGGAGATTAGATTCACCTATATTTTCTTTTAGTTTTCTTTAATGGTACATCACCTGTTTTCCATAAACTCTCTTAGATATTCATGCTTCCTGGATATCATTTCTACCTTGATAGTTCAGCTCCTTGCCCCTACTTCAGAGCATCCTTCTCTTTAGCTTCTCCAGAGCAGATGGACATGGTGAGTACAATATTCTCTTTAGAGTAAAACTAGTTATCCATTTATTTTTTGTGTTCATTTTGTGAGTTACAACATTATTTGATATCTTCTTGGGTTTCTGCAAAATGGGTATTAGTTGGAAAGTCACAAACTACCATTCAGAGAAGTTGCCAGGCTTCTATAGACAAATGACGTGACCAAATTGGAGTTGAATTTTATTGGTTTCATGAATACATGTCAGACCTGCTCAACAGTGTTGGCAAATTATCAACACGTTAAAAAGAGAACCTCTTTCACTCCTTCATAGAATTAACGTGAGCCATAGTACAAATTCATGAAGCCATCTGTCTTTATCTCTTGAGGAAGGGTCAAATAGAATAATACTAATGATTAGAGTTAAGTAATTGCTTTATCACAAAGTCCAGCTTTAACCAGGATTACAGGAAACCAAGAAGCAAGTTCTTAAGAACTGTGTGTCGGGAACCCACAAAAGCGCCATAAACTGAAGAGTCCAGGAAGTGTAAGAAGAGTGTATACTTATCCTTGGAGATGGGTTGTCTCCGGGTGTGTTCTTGATTGACTTGCTTTCTCATGTCATTAAATATGCTTTTCATAAGTTATATACGCGTAGAACTGGACAACAGAAACTCTACAGAAGGCATGTGCAGGTGAGAGAGTATATGAAAAAAATAAGTCGTGTTCTGGGAGAAGATGATGATCTTGAGGGAATAAGGATTTGAAAACTTTCCTGGGCCTCTGATATGCTTCCGGCTACGTATATTAGCGGACACGACGGCCTCTGACCCAGATAAAACTGAGGTTAATCCTGACTTTTCACCGTCTGATCTCAACCTAAGATGGATACTCTTTGTTTAAATTTCTCAAGTTATGACAGACATTTCCTAAACAGCATCCTAATTTTATTAATTCTTCTCTCTGTTCGCTTTTAGGCCTTCCAGGGATTAGCCCAACTTATAAAGGAATCTTTATGAAGAAATCGAACTCTTCATAGCACTCACAGTTTTCAGATAAATTATTTCTATGTTTTGGCAGGAAGAAATGATTGTTGGTGTCAGATTTACAGATTGGGTTTCATCAAACACGTCATATCTGTAGTAATTTAACTAGACAACTTTTAAAGTGCCCTTGAATGCATCAGATTGCCAAAATATATTTATAATCCACCTATACATGTTGATAAATTTTTAACCCACAAAAAAATATTTTTATTCTGGATTTTATTGTAAAGATTTTTGTAGTTGCTTTATCATTTCCCATAAATTTTCTTTGAAAATAACATTTTTACAGTAAATTATTTGTAAGCAAACAATCATGTTCAAAATGGTATGTAATGTGAACTTTTCCTATTTTGAGGAAAATGTAATAAGAGCTTGTTGCAAAAATTGTTAGAATTTGACCGTTACACATAATTCTTAGTAAGAGTATCACAGACATTATGTTATGGCACAGAAATCCATTTAAAATAAAATTCTGAATCTAAATATACCTAATCGTCTGCCTATTAATTCTAAGTAGGGAAGAGAGATTAAGGGCTGAGAAAAATGTACTACATTGTATTTTTATGAAACTACACAACTTTCAAAAGCACATTCTTATCCGTTACGTAATTTCAATCTACTAGACTCCTTTGAGGTACTTAGGATATACGTTTAATGATTTTCTTTCTCACCTTTAAGATCTTTATTTTCCCCATCTGATTATTAAATATATGCTCACTTAATTTTTTTCAAACAACCCAGTAAGTATAAGGAATAAAGTAAAAGCCACTGGTGTCTCACCCCCAGCATTTATATCTATCCTTTTAGATGTTTTCTATGCATGTATATGTAATAGGTACAAGAATGGGATCTCATTAGGACGGTATCATAAATACCCTGTATCCATTTTCTATTGCTGTGGAACAATTTACCAGCATTCCAAGCCCCATCCTTGTAAGGTCATCAGGTCCTTTAAGGAACTACAAAGTTTATGTCACTGTCATTCTCGCCATCCTCGTGTATGTAAACATTTCCATCACAGTTAGTATTTTCCCAGCATATGAATGAGCTGCAGCGTTTGGTCCTGGTGGGAATCAATATGGCTCTTTCAAGTTGACCTAAAATGAACAGTTGTCAGGAAGCACAGAGAGTCCCAGGCAGGATAAACCCAGGGAGGAACACGCCAAGACACACAGTAATCAAATTGACAAAAATTAAGGACAAAGAAAAAATATTAAAAGCAACAAGGGAAAAGCAACAAATAACATGCAAGGGAATTCCCATAAGGGTACCAGCTGATTTCTCAACAGAAACTTTGTAGGCCAGAAGAGAGTGGCGTGATGTCTTTAACGTGATGAAAGGTAAGAACCTACAACCGAGAACACTCTAGCCAGCAGAGGCTCTTATGCAGATTCAATGGAGAAATCAAAAGTTTACAGACAAGCAAAAGCTAAGAGAATTCAGCACCACCGGACCAGCTCTGCAACAAATGCTAGAGGAACTTCTCTAGGCAGAAACGAAAAGGCCACAACTAGAAACAAGAAAATGATGAATGGAAAATCTCACTGGTAAAGGCGAACATACAGTAAACATAGGAAATCATCCACAAACAAGTATGATGGCAAAACCAGCAATCATGAGAAGAAAAGAGCACAAATGCAGGACAATGGAATGCATTTGAAATGGAAAGACCAGCAACTTAAAACAGTCTTGTTTATATACAGACTGCTACATCAAAACCTATGGTAACCTCAGACCAAAAATCTACAATAGATACACACACAAAAACGAAGAAGTAATCCAACCACAGCACTAAAATTCATCATCGAATCAGAAGAGATGAGAAAAAGAGGAAGGGAAGAAAAATGACCTACAAAAACAAACCCCAAACAATTAATAAAATGGCAATAAGAACATACATATCCATAATTACCTTAAGCATAAACAGAGTAAATGCTCCAACCAAAAGACACTGACTGGCTGAATGGAAACGAAAACAAGACTCTTATATACACTGTCTACAAGAGACCCACTTCAGATATAGGGACACACACACGGACCGAAAGTGAGAAGTTGAAAAAAGGTATTTCATGCAAATGGAAATCAGCAGAAAGCTGGAGTAGCAATACTCATATCAGACAAATGGACTTTAAAATAAAGACTGTTACGAAAGACAAGACACTACATAACAATCAAGGGTTAAATCCAAGAAGAAGATATCACAATTGTAAATATATATGCACCCAACATAGGTGCACCTCAATATATAAGGCAAATAGGAACAGCCATAAAAAGAAAACAGTCGTCATTTGGCGTGGTTTCCTTCTGAATTAAATTTAAATATTGACTTGTCCACTTTAGGAAACCGCCCCCCCCCCAACCATGTAAGAAAGTCGTTAATGCTTCCCTATTGATCAATGAAACTAAAAGCTGGCTCTTTGAAAAGATAAAATTGACAAACTTTTAGCCAGACTCATCAAGAAAAAAAAGGGAGAGGACTCAAATCAATAAACTTAGAAATAAAAAAGAAGTTACAACTGACACCAGAGAAATACAAAGGACCATGAGAGACTACTACAAGCAACTATACACCAATAAAATGGACAAAGAAACGGACAAATTCTTAGGAAGGTACCAAGACTGTACCAGGAGGAAATAGAAAATATGAACCAGTACTGAAACTGAACCAGAAACTCTAAAACTTTAAAGTCCAGGACCAGACGGCCTCACAGGTGAATTCTACCAAACATTTAGAGGAGGTTTAACACCCATTCTCTGAAACTATTCCAGAAAAAATTGCAGGGGAAGGAACACTTCCAAACTCATTCTATGGGGCCACCATCACCCTGACACCAAAACCAGATAAAGATATCATAAAAAAAAAAAAAAAGAAATTTACATGCCAATATCACTGATGAACACAGATGCAAAATTCCTCAACAAAATACTATCAAATCAACTCCAAAAATACATTAAAATGATCATACACCATGATCAAGGGGATTTATCCCAGGGATGCTAGGATTTTTCAATATTCGGAAATCAGTCAATGTGATATGTCACATTAACAAACTGAAGAATAAAAACCACATGATCAGCTCAATAGATGCAGAAAAAGCTTTTGATAAAATTCAACATTGATTTATGACAAAAACTCTTCAGAAAGTGGGCACAGAGGGACCATATCTCAACCTAATAAAGCCATATATGACAAACTCACAGCTACCATCATTCTCAACAGTGAAAAGCTGAAAGCATTTCCACTAAGTTCAGAAACAAGACAAGAATGCCCACTTTTATTCAACATAGTTTTGGAAGTCCTAGCCACACAAACCAGACAGGAAAAAGAAACTAAAGGAATCCAAATTGGAAAAGAAGATGTAAAACTCTCACTGTTTGCAGATGACATGAAGTATACATAGAAAATCCCAAAGACACCACCAGAAAGCTACTAGAGTTCATTAATGAATTCCATAAATTTGCAGTGTACAAAATTACTTTACAGAAATCTGTTGCATTTCTATACATGAACAAGGAAATACCAGAAGAGAAATTAAAGAAACAATCCCATTAACTGCAGCACCAAAAAGAATAAACTACCTGAGAATAAACCTACCTAAGGAGGCAAAGACCTGTGCTCTGAAAACTATAAGATGCTGATAAAAGATATAGAAGACAACACAAACAGATGGAAAGATATACTGTGTTTTGGACTGGAAGAATCTATATTGTTAAGATGACCATACTATGCAAGACAATCTACAGATTCAACAAAATACCAATGGCAAAATTACCAATGGCATTTTTCACAGAACTAGAACAAATAATTTTAAAATTTTTATGGAAACACAAAAGACCCCTAAGAGCCAAAGCAATCTTGAGAAATAAAAAAAGAGGCAGAGGAATCACGCTACCTGACTTCAGATTCTACTACAAAGCTACAGTCAAAACAGTATGGTATTGGCACAAAAACAGAAATATAGATCAATGGAACAGGATAGAAAGCCCAGAAATAAACACACAAACTTATGGTCAATTAATCTACAAAAAACAAGGCAAGAATATACAATGGAGAAAAAGACGGTCTCTTCGGTAAGTGGTGCTTGGAAAACTGGACAGCTACATATAAAAGAATGAAATCAGAACACTCTCTAACACCATAAACAAAAATAAATTGAAAATGGCATACAGACCTAAATGTAATACTGGATACTATTAAACACCTAGTGGAAAACATAGGCAGAAGATTCTTTGACATAAATGGCAGCAATATCATTTTGGATCATCTCCTAGAGTAATGGAAATAAAAACAAAAATAAACAGGTGGGACCTAATTAAACTTAAAAGCTTTTGCAGAGCAAAGGAAACCATGAACAAAACAAAAAGACAACCTACAGAATGGGAGAAAATATTTGCAGAAGATGCTACTGACAAGGGATTAATTTCCAAAATATATAAAGAGCTCATACAGCTTAATATCAACAAAACAACCCAATCAAAAAATGGACAGAAGACCTAAATAGATACTGCTCCAAAGAAGACCTACAGATGGCCAACAGGCACATGAAAAGATGCTCGACATCGCTAATGATTACAGAGGTGCAAATCAAAACTACAATGAGGTACGATGTCACAACAATAAGAATGGCCATCATTAAAAAGTCTACAAACAATACATTTTGGAGAGGGTGTGGAGAAAAATCAACCCTCCTACACTTTGGTGGGAATGTAAACTGGTGCAGCCACTAAGGAGAGCAGTATGGAAGTTACTTTAAACACTAAAATGGAGTTAACATATGGTCATGCAATCCCACTCCTGGGTATATATCTGGAGAAAACTCTAATTCAAATAGACACATGAACCCCAATGTTCATACCAACACTATTTACAACAGTCAAGACATGGAAGCAACCTAGCTATCCCATGACAGATGACTGGATAAAGAAGATGTGGTACCTATTACTCAGTCATAAAAAAAAGAATGAAATAACACCATTTGCAGCAACATGGGGAGACCCAGAGATTATCATAGTAAGTGAAGTAAGTCAGACAGAGAAAGACAAATATCATATGATATCACTTATATGCGGTATCTTAAAAAAGAAAAAAAGATACAAATGAACTTATTTACAAAACACAGACTCACAGACATAGAACACAAACTTATGGCTACCAAAGGGGATCCCGAGGGGTGGGAGCAGAGGGAGGGGGAGGTTACATTAGGAGTTTGGGATTAAAATGTACACACTACTATATCTAAAATAGATAAACAATAAGGTCCTACTGTATAGCACAGGGAACTATATTTGAAATCTTGTAGTAACCTATAATGAAAAAGAATCTGAAAAAGAATAGATACATATGTATAACTGAATCACTTTGTTGTACACTTGAAACTAACAGAACATTGCAAATTAACTATACTGCAATTTAAAAAAAAAAGATACTTTGGAGTCTTAACCTCTAGTACCTAGAAATGTGACCTTCTTTGAAGATACAGTCCTTACAGAGGTAACCAAGTTAACATGAGGTGATGAAGGTGAGCCCTAGTCTAATGTGACTGGTATCCATATAAAACAGGGAAGTTTGAACACAGAGACATGCACACAAGAGGGAGACACCACGTGAAGATGAAGATGCAACCACAAGCCAAGGAACATTACAAATTACCAGCAAACCACCAGTATCTAGCCGAGAGGCCTGGAACAGATTCCTGGTCACAGGTCTCAGGGAGAACCACCCCTGCTGACACCTTCATCCTGCACTTCCAGCCTCCAGACCTGTGGCTGGTCTCCACCATCTCTTTAGACGTGTTACAGCCCCCAGCACAGAGGAAGCACTCAACAACTGTTTAGAGGATGACTGGGTCCACAAGCCCTGGCCCTTCCATACATTCTGTCCCCAGGAGTCCTAAGCCAAGTCCAAGCCTTTAAAAGGCAGCCTGAGCTGTGACCTCGCTCACTCACCCCACACCCGGGAAAGAACTCCTACGGTTGCTCCTGACAATTTCAAAGTCTGGTCTGTTGGATTTCTCTGGCAATCAACTATCTCTTCAGTTTTCAGCTTCTGATTGTCAGGTAAGCTGTCCCCAACTTAGCCCTTGCCTACCCTTTCCCACCACTGTGGACATTCTCTGCCTGCATTTTCTAAGCACAACCCTCAGGTCCCCTGCGTTCCAGTAGCTGCCTTGATGGGCCACTTCTCTGCCTCCCTACCTGACCTAAATCATCACCACCTCATAATGAATCAGCACCTTCAGCCTCTCACCTGTCCAGCTCCAGCAGCCAAGTAGAAAATTCAGCAAACCCATGAAGCTTGAGAGCCTGCATCTTATGATGAGCTGGCCTGAAATCTCTTTAGTTTTGACTCCTTTAGTTTTATTGCTATTGATTGGAAATATGGGTGGATATTAGTTCCGTACTTAAAAAAAAAGTCTCTATGTAATAAATATTATAAGCAGCATAGACCTGAGAACACCAAAGACCTTTCACAAACAGGTTCCTACAACCAAAGGGAAGAAATTTAAGTTTGTGTATCTAAGGTATCTAAGTATCCAAGGGAACCACACTAATGGGGTGGGAGAGGAATCCTGAATCTCCAGTAACATCAACATCTCCACTTTTATTTAATAATTAACTATGGTTTATAATTTAGAGGTTAGTTAGAGCTTCTTGAGCTAATTTCTAGAAAAATGCAGAGGCAACACTTCTTTAAATAGGTAACCTCACAAAGACCCTTAATTGCCTACATGAATGAACTAAGGACATAATCTGCCTTAAAAGTTGCCAGTTTCTCTAGCAAAAACCATTAGGAAACTGAGTCCTTAGTTTTGCTAAGAACGTTGTTACTAGTCATAATAATAGCTAACAGTAACTGAAGGCTTTTGTAAGATCAGGTCACTGTGCTGAGGAGTGTCTGAGATTCCCTGATTTCATCCTGCCCACAGCCCTGTGAGCAAACTGATGCCCAGAAAGATTAAGTACCTTGTGCAAAACACCCAGTGGTAAATCATTAAATGCGGCCTCCCGCACTGCCTGCGCCAACAAAGAGAGCAGGCTGCAGGCGCGGGGTCAGGTCCCCAGCAGGACAGGCGGTCACGGGCGGGACGGGCTAGAGGCATGAGGGAGGGGGCGGGATGCAGGGGCGTGGCGGGGGCCGGGTGGAGGGGCCGGGGGGGGCGTGGCAGGGGCGGGGCCGGGATGGGGCGGGGCACGCATCCTAACCTGCCCGTGGACTCCGCCGGTCCTGCTACGCGCCAGGCCGGATCCTAACCGGGCTCTCGCGCAGCCACCAGCCGGGCCTTCGGCGGCCTCTCCTGGCTCCGCGCGCCAGACCAGACGCGGGGGACGGCAGAGGTGGCCTTTCCAGGGCAGGGATTAGGGGGCAGGATTGACGCGGATCCTTGGTTTTCCCAGGCTTCAACCACCTAAGGCGGGGCTTGCCGCGCCGCTTGGAATCCGAGAATGAATTACACGCGGTTCATCACGGCTGCGAGCGCGGCCAGAAAGCCTTCTGCCATTCGAGTCATGAGTGAGTCCGGGCCCTGCTCTCCCACTGGAGGCGGCGGTCCCCGCAGAGCTGCTCGGGGCGGCCTGAGCCCGGCTCTGCGCAGACCTGGCACAGAAGGCGCGCTGGAACGGGCACGAGGGCGGGCCATCAGCAGTAGAGAGAGGGCAGGCCGCTGTGGACACGTCCTGCTTAGGCTCCAGAGGGCTCTTCCGGGCACAGGAGTCGGGGTTCGGCTCAGCGTGCGGGCGCGTGCGGAGTGGGGAGGGCGGGTTCGCCGGAGAGAGAGGGGTGCGCGCGGAGCCGGGCACGGACGGGCCGAGTGGAAGCCCGTTTTCTGTTACTGTGACCCTTGGCTTGTCTGCCTGATCACTCCGCCTTCTTAGATGCACGTGTCTGTTCCTTAGTTCCTCCACCGGTGAGGTCGGTCCCCAAAAAAAGGCATCTTCTAGGTTTCTTTCGGACCAGCATTCTATCACTAGAAATCGTTACACTTTAAAGTTTTACTGACTTTAACGCAGCATGCTGAACCAGCTCTGTTTAGGAAGGGCTTCACTGAAAGTGTTTCTTCTCCTTATTTGTTGTAGCTGAGATATTGGGCAGGTCATCGAAATCGAAATCTGTCCTCTCCCTGGCGACCGGAGCACCAAACCCCAACACGTTCCCTTTCAAGTCTGCGGTTATCACCACAGACAACGGAGAGACCATCCAATTTGATGAAGAGATGATGAAGAGAGCACCGCAGTATTCTCAGAGTGCTGGGTACTGATCAGTAGATAACGTAACCTTGTTGGTTCATTTCCATGAGCAATATTCTACAGCCCGCTGATAGAGTGACGTGTGCGTTTTTTAACTGGGTATTCAGCAGTGAGGAAGGTTTGGGGAAGAGTTTTAGAAGAAAAAATAATTGCAGCAATGATACTGAATGCCTAAGGCGCCAGGGACTGCTTCTCAACCTTATATGACTAGGGGAGGGAGAGGTTTTTGGAAGGTGGTTCCATTTGAGCTGAGACTGGGAAAAGAAAAAACAAGAATATAGCTATGTAAAGAAGCAGGGTAGGAGAAAGGAGGAAATGGATGACCCAGGAAGCAGCCAGTTTAGGTCCTGGGGAAATTTTTTTTTTTTTTTTTTTTTTTTTTTTGTGGTACGCAGGCCTCTCACTGTCGTGGCCTCTCCCGTTGCGGAGCACAGGCTCTGGACGCGCAGGCTGAGAGGCCATGGCTCACGGGCCCAGCCGCTCCGCGGCACGTGGGATCTTCCCAGACCGGGGTACGAACCCGTGTCCCCTGCATTGGCAGGCGGACTCTCAACCACTGTGCCACCAGGGAAGCGCCTGGGGAAATTTTTTAATGATTATGTTCCCTTTCTAAACAGGCAGCTATGTAAGCATGTTGCCCTCAGTTCAGATGTGTTTAATTTCATAAAGGCAACTGGAACACATATTCTAAGGCTTTCCTTAGCTGGTCTTCTTCCAGTGATAAAGGGTAACTTGCAGAGCGTCTATGAATTACACTTTATTAAAGGCTGTTTGCTCTGTGATTGAAGAATAATGCATGTTGGGTGCATAAAAATTGTATTGTATATAATGTATACCTAGGCTTTTCTTTCCATGATGCAAAGAACTTACTGAACCTGCACTTCTAGGTATCCTACAGAAATCACCCTAAGGGAAACAAAAAATTAATTACGCAGTGAGTGCTCTAATGTAAAAGAAAAAGTACAGGCTTTGGAATAAGAAAGCTCTTTTAATCACCAACTGATTAACTTTATGTGGATTTCTTAATCTCTAAGTCTGTTGCCTTGTCTTTTAAGTAAAGATATTAGTATTGGCAAACAGCATTTGAGGACCTTTAAATTGAATGTATAAAGTGCCTGGTATAAAGCCACCATTTAGTGCCTGTCTACTATTATTACGATTTTCACTACTGTCAATTTTTAAATGCATTTTATACTTTAGCCTCCCAGAGCTGTTATCCTGGCTAAAACAGTTACAAGTAAAATTGCATAATCCTCCCACCATCCATTATCCACCCAGCCAAGGACAAATGGACATGTGTGTCACATGTGGCAGCCAAGAAGGTCTCTGTAAGGTAAGACTGGAAGGAAAGGCACCCGCGGGAAGAATCAAATACTATGCTCACCCATACAGCCATCTCTCCCTTACCACAGAGCATCATGTTTTGTGGCCTACGAAGTCTTCCTTGTCTTCACCTAGAATCATAAACAGAGCATAAAGACATTCACCAACCTGATTTCTCTTTCTTTTTTTCACATCTTTATTGGAGTATAATTGCTTTACAATGTTGTGTTAGTTTCTGCTGTACAACAGTCAGTCAGCCATATGCATACATACATCCCCATATCCCCTCCCTCCCACCCTCCCTATCCCACCCCTCTAGGTGGTCACAAAGCATCCAGTTGATCTCCCTGTGCTATGCAGCAGCTTCCTACTAGCTATTTATTTTACATTTGGTAGTGTGTATATGTCCATAACACTTTCTCACTTCATCCCAGCTTCCCCTTCCCCACTCTGGGTCTTCAAGTCTGTTCTCTACATCTGCATCTTTATTCCTGCCCTGCCACTAGGTTCATCAATACCGTTTTTTTTAGATTCCATATATATGCATTAGCATACAGTATTTATTTTTCTCTTTCTGACTTATTTCACTCTGTATGACAGTCTCTAGGTCCACCCACCTCACTACAAATAACTCAGTTTTGTTCCTCTTTATGGCTGAGTAATATTCCATTGTATATCTGTGCCACATCTTCTTTATCCATTCCTCTGTCGATGGACATTTAGGTTGCTTCCATATTCTGGCTATTGTAAACAGTGCTGCAATGAACATTGTGGTACATGTTCCTTTTTGAATTACAGATTTCTCAGGATATATTCCCAGTAGTGGGATTGCTGGGTCGTATGGTAGTTCTATTTTTAGTTTTTTAAGGAACCTCCATTCTGTTCTCCATAGTGGCTGCATCAATTTACATTCCCACCAACAGGGCAAGAGGGTTCCCTTTTCTCCACACCCTCTCCAACATTTATTGTTTGTAGATTTTTTGATGATGGCCATTCTGAATGGTGTGAGGTGATACCTCATTGTGGTTTTGATTTGCATTTCTCTAACGATTAGTGACCTTGAGCATCTCTTCATGTGCTTCTTGTCCATCTGTATGTGTTCTTTGGAAAAATGTCTATTTGGTCTTCTGCCCATTTTTGGATTGTTTGTTTTTTTGATATTGAGCTGCATGAGCTGCCTGTATACTTTGGAGATTAATCCTTTGTCAGTTGCTTCATTTGCAACCTGATTTCTCTTAAACAGAGATCCCATCATCATTGACCCGGAGCTCTGAGTCATTAGGACAAGATTCCGGTTCAGGAAGAACTCAACCCCTACCTGCAGCTTAGTGAGCGCTGCTTACTTTCATCTGACTCGGAGAGTCAGGCTAAATTTCAGTTTTGCTTGTGGCTATAACATTTCAGTGTATGACTTTTAAATTCTTTGAGGGTGTATCCTGATACTCCTGAGATGAAACGTCATTCCTTTGTGTGTCTGCTGGTGTTATCATCTGTGCCGGCTGCCTCTTGTACCCTGACTCCCTCTTGGCTGTGCTTCTCCATGTCTACGTATATGTCTGTGTCTGTGGCTGACTTCTCCTCTGGGTTACTTTCTCTCTCTCCTTCTCTCTCTCTCTCTCTCTCTGCCTCTCTCCTGGGTTCCAGGAACTCCACTGAGGTAACCACCACTGGGGGGGTCCCCGGATAAAGAGACTGCATATATGGTTCTCAGTTTCATCTATTTTTTTCTTTTCTTTTTCATCAATAATTAGTCCTGGATAAGGAGGCTCTACATTCAGTCCTCACATCTAGATGAAAGTCTGACTCTTGTTTATCTCAAACCAGAGTAGCTTTCTTGCTCTTCTTTCTTATGTAAATGTGAAAGCTATAATCTGGTTAGTTTTAATGAATTTCAATTAAATTATTTTTACAGAATAAGGTATTAAAGTAATAAGACTTTATAATTTTCCTCCCCCTTTTTGGACTGAATTAGGGAAAATAAAAGGATTAGCTGCTGTTTGATTCTTTTTCTTGAAGAGAAACATTTGTGATGCTCCAGACTAGTAGGACAAAAAAGTTCTTTTCAGTGAAATTCTTTTCTTTGGAAGGGACATTATGTACCTTTTTTTCCCCAGAAAGATGCACAAGAAAGTTTCTTCTTTGTCTGTTGCAACATCAGTCATATCAAAGAGGAAGAGAGCATAGATGGCCAAATGCATCAGTAACTCACTGGCTTATAGCCATGCTTGTTCCAGAGGCCTCCTGGAAATCCGGTTTAATATTTCTCCCACTTTGTTCTCCAGGATGGATATTATTTTAGGTGTCCGTGTCTCAGATGATAAACAGCCCTCCCTCCTCATTTAGGATATTTGACTTTCTCATGTCCCCTAATTGACAGGGGAAATGTATGTGATGAGGTTTCCATCTGATCCATGGATAATACACAAGCCACCCAGTGATTTGTTTGGTCCTAGGAGGTCCTGTAAATCCTGAATCAATTAGAAACTTGTCAGAGGATGATACTGTCATAAAATGCCAAAAGCTCATAAGGAAAAGTAAATGGAATATCCTAGACCAAATCAGGAAACAAAAGTCAAATCTTCCGTCCCAATGTATAACGGCCGTGCTGTTTGTCAAGAGCTCTAGGTTGTTAAAATAATAGGGAGGAGAGGCTTGACCTGGGGATTGTGAAACGTCACAGGGCATGAAAGAATGGTTCTGTGACTCGTATAAGATTTAGTCAGAATGGTGGACTAGTACCTCCATGAGGGTAAAAACCATGCCTTTAGGCTCATCATTTATCTACATCCTTTACACAGGCCTGGCTTATAGCAAATATTTTAAAATTTTTTCAGAAAAGGAATAAAAGGAATAAATAAATTTTAGGAGCCAAAGCACTTATTTTTTTTTTCCAGCCTAGAACGGAGGTTTGCAAACTGTGGCTTGAGAGCCAAGCCAGTCCTTGTCTGATTCTGGAAATAGAGTTTTATTGGAACTCAGCCACAGCATTGGCTGACTTTTGTCTACAGCTTTCTCACCTTGAGGCAGAGATGAGTAGTTGCAGTGGAGACACCAGGGCTCACAACATACGTCCCATCTGGCATTTACAGAAAACTTGCCAACTCCTTCTCTAGAATCCTAGTGAGCCCAAACTAAAAAAAAAAAAAAGCGGGGGGGAGGGGTATTTTCTAAAACTGGAAACCAAACTAACCAAGCTAACCTATGCTTCTTTTGTTAGGTATTTGAAATGATCGTTAATCCTGGAGATAATATCCTCGTAAATGAACCTATTTATTCAGGAACAATTCATGCTGTGAGTACACATTTCTACAAAAGGCAACTCTCTTGCTGATAACAAAATAGAAACCACTGCTCCTTGAGAATTCTCTGTCCACTGAAACATAAAATAGCATCTTTCTTCTTAAACAGGAGAATCATTAATATACGCAAAATATGTGAAATGTACCCTGTGCGTTATACGTTTCTCCTTACAAAGTCTAAACGTAGAGGTGCTAAAATTGGGTCATGCAAAATCATGTCCAGCTTTGTTAATATTCTACCTGAAACGTGACTTAATTTACAAAGACATGTTTTCACTACCACCTATATGACCACATGCGTAAGGATGGCCATATGTCAGTGTAGGCTAACTGTACAGTAACATGGTATGATCAGGACTTTCCTCTCCAGTGTTAATTAACGGGACTCTAATATCCAGAATGAGGAATTGGATCACCTGCTCTGCTGTGCCCTGGTCAGAACACACCACTGTGGGGGGCACAATACTTTTGGGTTGATGTGAATACAGGCTGGAGCACAGTCGGAGAAAAGCGACCAGCGTGAACAAAGAAATGGAAATAATACCATAGGCTGAATTGTTTTAGGAACTATGCTCTTTTCTGCAGAAAGAGAAGACTCCACGGGGGCATGAGAATTGTCCTCAAGTACATTAAAGCTAGCCATGTGACAGAGGAGTTAGATTTGTCTGTGCCTGTCCTCAGGTTCATAGAACTTGAACCAAAGAGTGGAAACTACAGGGAAACAGTTTCAACTCAATGTAACAACAGTCCAACCATCAGCCTTACCAGCTCTCTGAGGAGTAAAGCACTGCCCATCACTGCAGGGGCTCAGAGTAACTCTCAATGGCCACCTGACATGAATGCTAGCAAAGTAATTCTAGCTTAGAGTAGGGGATTTAATGAGATGACCCTTATGCTCTACTGAATCTAACTTCATGGATTATCTTTTTTTTTTAATTTAATATTATCTTGGTGAAAAATGAATATACAGAGAAAGCAATTAGCTAGTCTTGATGAAAGGCATACTTCCTCAACACTCCCAAGTAGGGGTAAAAATATATTATAAACACTGCTTTTCTAATAAACAATCTGAAAAGGAAATTAAGAAAATTACATTTGTAATAGCATCCAATAGAATAAAATACCTGGGAATAAACCTAACAAAATGGGTGAAAGACTTCCACATTAATAACTAAAAAACATTGCTGAAAGAAATTAAAGAAGATGCCAATAAACCAAAAGGCATCACCTTCTCCTGGGTTGGAAGACTTAATACTGTTCAGGTGTTAATACTACCACAGCAATTTACAGATTCCATGCAATCCCTATCAAAATTCCAATAGCCTTTTTTGCAGAAATAGAAAAGCCAATCCTCAAGTTCATTTGGGATTGGAAAGGGTCCAAATAGGCAAACCAATCTTGAAAAAGTGCAAAGTTAGAAGATCCTCGGTTCCCAATTTCAAAACCAACTGGCTTAATCTGCAGTAATCAAAACCAGCTGCTACTGGCATTAAGGCTAGATACATATCCCAATGGGATAGAATTGAGAGTTCAGAAATAAACCATACAGCTGTGACCAACTGATTTTGACAAGGGTACCAAAACCATTCAACAGGAAAAAAAAAAAGTCTCTTCAACAAATTTGGCTGGGATAACTGTATTTCCACGTGCAAAAGAAAGAAACTGGACCCTCACCTCATGCCATATAAAAATTTAACTCAAAATGGATCAAACATTTAAATTAAGAGCTAAAACTATAAACTCTTAGATGAAAACATAAGGCAAATCTTCTTGACCTTGGATTTGGCACTATTCTTAGATATAACAACAAAAATACAATCAACAACAAAAATATAGATAAATTGGACTTCATCAAAAATTAAACTCTTTTGAGCGTCAAAGGACATTATGAAGAAAGTGAAAAAACAGCCTACAGAGTGGGAGAAAATACATGCAAATCATATATATGGTAAGAGTTCAATATCCAGAGTATATAGACCTCCTACAACTAAAAAACAAAAGACAAAGAAATTAATTTAAAAATAGACAAAGGGGGTTTCCCTGGTGGCGCAGTGGTTGAGAGTCCGCCTGCCGATGCAGGGGACACGGGTTCGTGCCCCGGTCCGGGAAGATCCCACATGCCGCGGAGCGGCTGGGCCCGTGAGCCATGGCCGCTGAGCCTGCGCGTCCGGATCCTGTGCTCCGCAACGGGAGAGGCCACAACAGTGAGAGGCCCGCGTACCACAAAAAAAATAATAATAATAAAAATTATTATTTTTATTAATAATAAAATAAAATAAAAAGGACTTGGATAGACATTTCTCCAAAGAAGATATATAAATGGCCAATAAGTACATGAAAAGATGCTCAACATCACTAGTCATTAGAGAAATGAAAGTCAAAACCATAGGAGATATTACTTCACACATACTAGGATGGCTATTATTTTTTTAATGGAATATAGCAAGTAATGGTGAATATGTAGAGAATCTGGAACCACAGTACATTGCTAGTGGAAATGTAAAGTGGTGCAGCCCCTGTGGAAAACAGCTTATCAGTGCCTTAAAAAATTAAACATAGAATTACTGTGGACACACAAATTCCACTCCTAGTATGTACCCAAAAAGATTTGAAAACTGGGGCTCAAACAGAAACATAAACGTTCATAGCAGCATTATTCACAATAGCCAAAACATGGAGCAGCCCAAGTGTACATCAATGCATGAATAAAATGTGGTCCATCCACACAATGGAATATTATTCAGCCAGAAGAAGGAAGGAAGTTCTGACACCTGCTACAACATGGATAAACCTTGAAAGCAGTATGCCAAGTGAAAGAAGCCAGACACAAAAGGACACGTATTGTATGATTCCACTTGTACAAAATATCTGAAATAGGCAAACTCATAAAGACAGAAAGTTGCTTAGTGGTTACCAGGGGCTGAGGGAGGGGGAAGTGGGGAGTTATTGCTTAATGATACAGGGGGTCTGTTTGGAGTGATGAAAAGATTTTGGAAATTAATAGTGACGATGGATGCACACATTGTGAATGTAATTAATGCCACTGAGTCACACACTTTAAAATGGCAAATTTTGTTATTTACATATTTTGCTGTAATTTAAAAAACTAAAATAAAGTAATTACCTTTTCTTAGTGACTGGGTACTAATTGTTAATTATTTTCCTAAACTCCTAAGACGTAAGATTATACAATGCCTATAAATATAAAATTTTTGTCTATGTAAACAGCACACATACACACACGTTTTCACACACCCAAACAGAGACCACTGCCAGGCTGTGAGGGAATATGCCGACGGTTCATGTGTGTTTATCTCATGGTCCAATATTGACTTCTTTTATTCATGTTTATGTGATTTCTAAGTCTAAGACCTTTTAAATTTACCATAAGTGGGGTCTGGATTATTCTCAGTGCATAATTCTACATTTGGCTGCTAAGAAAATTGTTTGCTTATCCTTTGAAAATATTTTTTCTGAGAACCTCACTCAGTTATTGCTATTTTTTTTAATTTTTATTGAAATATATTGTACTTGATTTACAATGTTGTGTTCATTTCAGATGTACACCAGACTGATTCAGTTATACATGTATAACTTTCAGATTCTTTTCCATTATAGGTTATTACAAGATACTGAGTATAGTTCCCTGTGCTATACAATACGTTCTTGTTGGTTACCTATTTTATGTATAGTAATGTGTATATGTTAATCCCTAACTCCTAATTTATCCCTCCACTCCTCTTTCTCCCTTTGTAGCCATAAGTTTGTTTTCGATGTCTGTGTGTGTCTATTTGTTTTGTAAATAGGTTCATTTGTATCATTTTATCAGATTCCATATATAGGCAATATTATATGATATTTGTATTTCTCCATCTGACTTACTTCACTTACTATGATAATCTCTAGATCCATGCATGTTGCAGAAAATGGCATTATTTCAATCTTTTTATGGCTGAGTAATATTCCATTGTGTATATGTGTGTGTGTGTGTGTGTGTGTGTGTGTATGTATATACACACATACATATACATACCACATCTTTATCCATTCCTCTGTCAATGGACACTTAGGCTGCTTCCATGTCTTGGCTATTGTAAATAATGCTGCAATGAACATTGGGGTGCATGTGTCTTTTAAAGTATGGTTTTCTCCAGATATATGACCAGAAAGGGGACTGCTGGATCATAAGGTGAACCTCCATACTGTTCTCCATAGTGGCTGTATCAATTTACATTCCCACCAACAGTGCAGGAGAGTTCCCTTTCCTCCACACCCTCTCCAGCATTTATTATTTGTAGACTTTTTGATGATGGCCATTCTGACAGGTGTGAGGTGGTACATCATTGCAGTTTTCATTTGCATTTCTCTAATGATTAGTAACACTGAGCATCTTTTCACGTGCCTGTTGGCCATCTGCACATCTTCTTTGGAGAAATGTCTATTTAGATCTTCTGCCCAATTTTGGACTGGGTTGTTTGTTTGTTTTTTTCGATATTGAGCTCTATGAGCTGTCTGTATATTTTGGAAATTAATCCCTTGTCAGTTCCATTGTTTGCAAATAGCTTCTCCATTCTGTAGGCTGTCTTTCCATTCCTTGATGATTTCCTTTGCTTGTTACTTATTGAGTTCCGATTTTTTTCTTTATGTTCGTCCACAAACATAAAACATAAAAACACAAACCATTCATAAAACAATGTCTATAAACAAGGCCACTACTTGTGGCTTCAGCCTTTGCAATCGGTACAGTATAGTATCCACATGCCTTGGTAAGCCACTGCCCTGACGCTCCTTGGTGCCCCAGCACCACCCTGGCTCCCCTGGTCCCTCTCCTAAGGCCAACCTGAACACCCCATAGTACAGAGCCAATGCTGGCATGGTAGGGGGCCTCCAGGACCCCATTCCAGCCTGCTCTGTATCTGATGTGCCCATGCTACACCACCTGTCCAATATTTTGAATATCACCTCTGCTTATAACTATTTTATGTATTAGCACCATAGATGCTTTATAAGATTAATTTACTTTGTCAAAAAACATTCCTTAATAAACACCTATTTTGTGAACCAGTTCCAACCATAGTTATAAAGATAATGCACTGTGGGCGTAGAGCTGAGTGCAGGTTTGTGTTTAAGGGTATAAATGGTAACAGGTTTGTGTTTAAGGGTATAAATGGTAACAGGTTTGTGTTTAAGGGTATAAATGGTAACATTCTCCTTAGGGGAAGAACCAGTGACACTGATATTTTGTATCAAGTCTGAGTCTCCGGCTTTCTTTTCTCTTTGTACTGGACAGCTGCAACCCCTGGGCTGCAACATGATTAATGTTTCCAGTGATGAGCACGGGATTATTCCACACTCCCTCAGAGAAATACTTTCCAAATGGAAACCAGAAGATTCAAAGAACCCCGAGAAAAACACCCCCAAATTTCTTTATACTGTCCCAAATGGCAACAACCCTGCTGGGAACTCATTAACAACTAACCGCAAAAAGGAAATCTATGAGGTATTTTCAAAGAATGTGCTATGTGGCTGTGTTCTTGTTTTGTTCTGACCCTTTAGAAGAGTGCTCTGCAAGTTCCTTCTCATTACCCCTTGCTCTCAAGGAAAATGATTTTTAATAAAAGGAAGTCATCTATGCCAGGGTCGCCATGAATTTAAATTCAAGAGACTATTACACTCTTGTTGACTATGAGATTTTTCTTTCCCTTTGATATTTTCATTGAGAGAAATGTTATTCTTGGTGTGATGTTAAACTCTATGAGGTTATTTAATAATTGGCCCCAAGTTTGATTTTCATTATTTTATGTTTGTATTTTCAACCTGTCCCTTCCCTTTCCTACTTCTTGTCATTTCAGGTTACAAAGAAATTCCTTTAAAATAGGAGGCAGGCTCCTTTTGTAAAGTCTCCTCTAGGTAGCTGAACATGATGCCTAAGATTTTCACTATAAACACTGTTCTAAAATCACATATTAAGCTACACAGAAACGAGTACAAAGAACTATGATTCCAAGTGATTTTCATCTTCGAGCGCTCTGAAGAAATAAACATGCTCCTTTAACCTTTTTTAGCTCGCAAGAAAATACGACTTCCTCATCATAGAAGACGATCCTTACTATTTTATGCAGTTCAACAGGGTAAGTGCAGTGTCAACTCAGCCCACAATCGGTAGACAAGTGGCCGTAAGTTACTGTGCTGATGTGAGTTTAGCCGGGCTGCCGAGTATTTTCATCTCTGCTATTGCTCTTTACCTTTAGAATAGCGGCTGGCTCCCCGTGCCAGGCACGTAGAGGGTCGAGTGAGTCACGGGTGAGGGTCGTCTGGACTCCAAATCCGGGTCGTGGCTCCTTAGACATCGTGCCAGGGTTAGGGAGTAGGTGTCTCCTTGGGTGTCAACCTCAGTCTCTCGGGGGTGGCTGACGGGCGGAGGACTTGGGAGGCGTGTCCAGGCGGAAAGAGAACGGCCGCGCTCGGTCCTGAGGCGGCGGTGGGCAGAGGAGGCGCGTTCCGAGCATCAGGCTGCCCGCTCGCCATCCCTGTCACTTAGGGTCAGGGACTTTCCTGCAGAATCATGGGCTTTTAGATCCTTTCCCACTACATATGTACACCTCTGTCCACGAGCATGGTTTCCTAGGAGACAACGGTAGTGGTACAGACTCCCAGTGCCCAATTCCGCAAAATCCAACACAGTATTTGCTCTCAGGGCTGCACATTACAAACACGTGCACTCAGTCCCCACTCTATTTCTACGGAGAAGAAACAGAACTCTTGGCTTTTTATCTAGTTTGCCTGGATACCATGTCTGCCTGCCGCGCACCTTCAACACGACCACGGCCCCCTTTCTTGTTGGCATTTACGTCTGAAGTAAACATGGACGTTTCAGCATTGCAGACCGACTGCACTGCTCGTCCTCACTTGCACCTTTGCTGTGTTTCTAGTTGGTCTAAGGCTCAGCATCTCTTCCTAAACAGCCCTGAATGCTGACGGCCCTCTTCGTTTCGGTCTTTTCCAAACTAGTTTTTCTTGAATCCTTCCTCGAAATCTGTTCATCCTGGATCTCAAGCCTTGGGACAAGGAGGTCTTGTGTGCGGTTCCTCTAAACTCACGGGAGTGGCATCGTGAGCAAGTGCGAGGACGTGTGTGTGTGTTTGGCAGAAAAGCCGGGGAGATCGGCAGATACGAATAGAAGAACGTGCATCTCTGGTTCTTACTCCATTTCAAAGGGCTGAGATGAAGACAAGAAAAAGGATGTTTGTCCTACTGTTCTCCAAATCCATTCCTCCCCACTCTCTGCACAAAGTAGGGATACGGTCTCTAACAGACTTCCCAAACCAACAGTATTTTTCTTCCATTTCAAGCCCTGGGCACCGACTTTTCTCTCCATGGACGTTGATGGGCGTGTCATCCGAGCTGACTCTTTTTCCAAAGTCCTGTCCTCTGGGTAAGGCCCTGGCCGTGCCTTCAGGCTGCATCTAAAGGTGACAGAGGCTGCACCTCAGCATCTTTTACTGCAAACAGTTCTCATTTAAGATACTTGTATTCCCGTTTGATTTTATCTATTCATAAGAGGCTTTTCTACCAATCCTTCCAAGTGGTCAAAGATACTTGGCCACTAAATTTATAGCTGTAGGGGGACTGGTCAGGTTTTTGGTTGCATATATGAAAGAGCACATTGAGAAATACCTGGTCAGATATGCATTCTATTTTAACTGTACAATTTAATTTAAATGTGTATTTTAAATAAGAAGTTGTTTTATTAGAATGTGTTAACTGTCTAGGTCCATTTGTCCCCAGGTCACAACTTTCTTCCCCATGAAATCAGTAACAAGGTATTCATTGTTAAAGCAGGGTTAGTATTGTGCCTTTTCTCTCTTTGTGCAGGTTGCAAATAGGGTTTATAACTGGTCCAAAGCCCTTGATCGAGAGAATTGTTTTACACACAGAAGTTTCAACAATGCACACCAGCACTTTCACCCAGGTAGGAATTTTTTGAATCAGATCCTAAAATAAAACAGATGTTGGCAAATATGACTGCGGGTCGGTGGCAGAGAGAGAAATCACTGATTGCAACTCTAGTTCCGCATGGACTGAATTAGGAGACCACGCACAGCAGATGTTTGCTCTAAAAGGCAAAAGAGATTTGAATGGACCTATGCTGTTTCACAGTGTATACCAAAGAGATTTGAATGGACCTACGCTGTTTCACAGTGTAGACCAAACTCCTTGAGGGTCAGAGATCTTATTCAGCTGTGTCCTGGCATCTAGCCCAGGAATCCCATAAAAACTGCGTTGGACTCCACAGGGCGGAAGAGTTTTGATGAAGTAACACACTGTTAGCTTCGTTGTCCTGGAATCTGAGAGCAAGGGTTCAAACCCGTGTGGTGGCCCGATGTCTGCCTTCACTGCCCATGTGCTAAGCTCCCTACAGACACCAGCTGGAATGTATTTTAACTAAAATACAGTAAAATTATTTTTGGAGAATGTATAAATTTCTTTACAAGCTTTGAGAAATTACTGGACCCATCCCTAAGGCAACCTTGAGAATCATACCTTAATGACAGAACTGCTACCTAAGAATGCAAAAGGGGTAGTTTATGTAGAATGGACATTTCTTTGACATTATACATTCCACAAAGTGCAGATATCCCATGTTTTATCAAGTTGGGGGCTTTTTCTATATTTTCTGTATCTGTTATCAACCAAATTCCACTATCCATTTAGAACATTTAGGACTTTCATTCTGGATACAAAAATCTCTAAATATATTGTATAACTTCATATATAGACTGTATGTGTTTTATATTTAGAGAGGCCATCTAGGGCGGCAGTTATTGGGTGGATCTGGGGCTGGACAGTCTGACCTAAGTCCAGGCTCTGTGATGAGCAGTGACTGCAGGAAAGTTCATTTCACCTTGTGCCTCATTCTCTTTATCAGTAGAGTGGAAATAATGACCTGCCTAATAAGGGTATTACAAAGATCAACTTAGCTGAAATATATTCATATGGTACAGCAGTTTCCAGCACACAGCAAGGACCATATAAATATTTGTTATTTTTACTATTATTGTTGTCATTGTTATTAATCAACGTTGTTATAAGTCGCTGACCCTATAAGGCTTCGTGCAGGTTGTTGCATCTTCTTAGGGTCGTTTGCACATAATCAAGAGTGATTTGATGCTATGTTTGGCAAAAAAACACATTTTAGAGGATGAACCTTATAACTGTCTCATCCCTTTTAGCTCCTGGGGAGAATAGGGCTTCCTGGCTCCCGCAGACACAGGTGCTGTATTTAGGTTCCATACTTTACATAGACATGGACTTCACTCTGTTAATTTTCACTTTTGAATTATTCCAAAATAATGAAAAGCCCACATGGTAAAAATGTTTACCATCAGACAGGTCAAATAAATACGCTCTATTTCCTCATCAAGAATTCAACATTTTCATCAATATAGAAAATAGATTCTTATAGAATGGACTCCAGGGCCTTTTAGTGTCTGCAATCAATGTAGCAAACACATCCTTTTCATTGTTTTCTTCTTCTAGGATTATTGATTTCTATAGAAAGCAGAGGGATGCATTATTGGCAGCTGCAGACAAGTGGTTAAGTGGTGAGTGGAACTTACATCGTGTCCTGGGATGAACAGTAGCCCTTATATGAGTGAGTGATACACACCACAGAGTATTGTTAATAACCCTGGGGAAGGAAACAGGGTCCAGGAGTATTCTTGTCAAGAAAATGTTACCCTATGAATGATCTCAGAAGTAAGAGCACAAACCCTGGCACAATTCTACGCATTTCTACTATACCTGACTGCTGCAAAGTAACTGTGGTTCGAAGAAAAACGACCAATTAGTCTAACAATCAACCAGCAATAACCTACTTAAAGTTAAATAATATCTGTACTCAAAAGCTTTTCAAAATTTTGCTCCATATAGAAGAGGAATTGTGAAATCAACAACATACTCCTTCTCTGACTCCATAAAGACAAAATAGTACAATCTAAGTCAGGTTTCTCATTACAGACAATTTGCCTTTTAATCATTAACCTCATTTATCTAATATTTTCTATTGCTGATTGGATTTCAAAATGGTTTAGATTTAATTTTCTATTAAGGAAGAAAGTAAAATGAATTGCATGGCTTTAATTACACCACTAAAAATGCCTTTGGCAAGAATAATAGTAAATACAAAGTATTCACTTCTTATTTCCCTCATATCTTGTTCCCTATGTAGTCCTGGTAAAAATAGAATTACTATCTTTTTGATAAGAGTACTATTCTACCATTTCCTATAGTGAAGTTGAAAAAAAGGCTTTAATCAACATCAAGGTTTTTTTTTAAAAGGTAATAATCAAAATCAAAATAATTATTCTTTCTTCTTGGTTTCTCTATCCTTATGTTCAATGAAGCATAAAGCCTACAAATGACCAGAATTTCTTAATTTTATGTACTCCTTTCATAATTAATTACATTCTGATAAAAACTTCAATTCATTAGACTTATGAACAATTACATAAATGATAGGATTTATTGAAACACTAGAAGCCTCTAGAAAGAGTTGAGGAATCCACTCCTAAAACTGAAAGAGCTGTGTTTGGCTTAGGGGCAGTGCTAAGGAAGGAAGGTGGGCATGGCACTGGATGTCCCGCACTGCCCAGAGACCCACTAAAATAATAAATAAACACACAAGTCTCCTCTCTCCCTTTCAAACCCTGCCCTTACTTTTTAAAATAAAACTCAGAGCATCAATTTTCAGGACTCATAAAACTATAGTTTTTAAAATGCTATCCCTGAAGGAACTTTTTTGGAAATACTAGTTTATAGTTACTGCAATTTGTCATTTCAGCGATATAGTTGACATCATCAAAAATGGTCTCGGGAAATATTTCTTCTCTTCTTTTGTTTGTAGGTTTGGCAGAATGGCATGTTCCTACTGCTGGAATGTTTTTATGGGTTAAAATTAAGGGCCTTCATGATGTAAGAAAACTGATTGAAGAGAAAGCCTTTAAGAAAGAGGTAAAACAGGAAGAAAAGCTACATTTTTTCTGTAAAGTAATATCTTAATAAAATGGCAAGAGAGGGCTTCCCTGGTGGCGTAGTGGTTGAGAGTCCACCTGCTGATGCAGGGGACACGGGTTCGTGCCCTGGTCCGGGAAGATCCCACATGCCGTGCAGCGGCTGGGCCCGTGAGCCATGGCCGCTGAGCCTGCGCGTCCGGAGCCTGTGCTCCGCAACGGGAGAGGCCACAACAGTGAGAGGCCCGCGTACCGCAAAAAAAAAAAAAAAAAAAAAAAAAATGCCAAGAGATATCTATCGTTGCCCACCAACCCAAGGCATAATGTTTGCCTATCAGATACATTATCTCCTTACTAAGTACATAATAGATTTTGGGTGACAGAAATAGTCTCCTCGTCTAAACCAGGGGAAATACAGTCATTCAGCTCAGCCACTGATTAGCTAAGTGGCTAAGAGCACACACTCTCTGCAGTCACGTCCTTGGGTGTGAATCCCAGCTCCAGCCCTGCCCTTATATGTGGCATTGGGTAAAATGCAGATAATAAGAACCTCTCCCTCTTAGAGTTGCTATGATGATGAAAGCAATAAATATGGATAAAGTACTTAGACTAATATGTGACTTTGGGTAAAATGCAGATAATAAGAACCTTTCCCTCTTAGGGTTGCTATGATGATGAAAGCAATAAATATGGATAAAGTACTGGCACATAGTAAATGCTTAATAAGTATTAGCCAGTAACATTTTAAAAAAATTTTTATTGGAGTATAGTTGATTTACAATGTTGTTAGTTTCAGGTGTACAGCAAAGTGATTCAGTTATACATATACATCTATCCACTTTTTTTTAGATTCTTTTCCCATATAGGCCATTACAGAGTATTGAGTAGAGTTCCCTGTGCTATATAGTAGGGCCTTATTAGTTATCTGTCTTATATATAGTAGTTGTATATATCAGTCCCAAACTCCCAATTTAACCCTCCTCCCCTTAACCACTGGTAACTATAAGCCATTAGTATTAAAATAAAAGGATTTTTTTCCTGATTAGGAAAGTAAAGCATACTCATGGTAACATGATTCTTCATGAAAGCATAATGAAAAATTTTAAAATAGCTCATAATTTTACCACCCAGATTTTATGACCATTTGTGAAATATTTTCTTGAACAGCTTGTATATATCTAGTAGTTTGCCTATGAAATTATTTTTTTATGAAAGTATAATGCTTTACAATATTACATTAGTTTCAGGTGTACAACATAGTGATTCAATATTTTTAACAATTAGACTCCTTAAAGTTATTATAAAAAATTGGTCATATTCCCTGTGCTGTACAATATGTCATTGTATCTTCTTTATTTTATACATAATAGTTTGTACCTCTTAATCCTCTACCCCTATCGTGCCCTTCCCCCTTCCCTCTTCCCACTGGTAAGCACCAGTTTGTCTCTATTATGTGTGTCTCTTTCTTTTTGTTGTATTTATTCGTTTTATTTTTTTACATTCTGCATGTAAGTGCATATTTGTCTTTCTCTGACTTATTTCACTAAGCATAATACCCTCCAAGTCCATCCATGTTGTCACAAATGGCATTATTTCATTCATTTTATAACTTTGTGTATCACATCACTATATATATATATATATATATATATATATATATATATATATATATATATATATATATATATATCTCACATATTCTTTATCCATTCATCTGCTGATGGGCCCTTAGGTTGTTTCCATATCTTGGCAATTATAAATAATGCTGAAATGAACACTGGGGTGCATGTATCGTTTTTAATTAGTGTTTTCATTTTCTTTGGACATATACCCACAAGTGGAATTTCTGGGTCATATGGTAGTTCTGTTTTTCGTCTTTTGAGGAAGCTGCATACTATTTTCCATAATGCTTCACCAATTTACATTCCCACCAACAGTTTACAAGTGTTCTCTTTTCTCTGCATCCTCACCAGCATTTGTTATTTGTTGTCCATTTGATGGTTGCTATTTTGATAAGTGTGACGTGATATCTCATTGTGGTTTTGATTTGCATTGATGATTAATGGTTAATGATTGGCATTAACCTGATGATTAATGATGTTGAGCATCTTTTCATGTGCTTTTTAGCCATCTGTATGTCTTCTCTGGAAAAATGTACATTCAGGTCTCGTGCCCATTTTTTAATCGGGTGGTTTGTTTGTTTGATATGGCTGTGCAATTATTTTACAGGATTAAAATTACACAGAAAAGTTTATATCCTGCTTTTTTCACTTAAAATTAGCCCGCAAGGATTTCTAGGTTTTTTTCTCCTTTTATACTTAAATCATTTCTACTTAGACTTCATTCAGAGGCACTAATTAAGCTGAGACATCTAAATATGCTTCTGTGTAGCTTTCCAATTTACCAAACCAATCAACCGTTCTCCATTAATTAATTCCTTTATCATGTTCGTCACTCTTTTGTAAACACCAAGATCTGTTTCTAGTATCACTTTTGTCTTGAGGCAGTGAGTACAGAGAACAGATCATGTTGTTGTTGGCAAACTCCTATGCTAGAGCATAAGAGACAGTCTAGAGGTCAGAGCTGGGAACTGGCTGCCTGGACCCGAGAGCCAATCCACTGCCCTGGGAAAGTCACTCATTCTCTGTAATCATCGTACTTGACCGCAGGACTCATGCTTTATGAATTGTTTTAATGTTAATAACAGCACATAGAAAGTGCTTAATAAATACTTAAATGACAACTCATATAAGTACATTTTAGTACAATTAATCAATTTTATTACATTTTCTTTGCTTTGTTATCACTGCCATTATTATTCACAATATTTGATAAATGGCTATTTGATTGTATCCCTGAGCTAGGAGATAAGGATACAGGCTTCATATTTTATTATAGTTTTTTCAGTTCCTTTTCTTTATTCCATATACCCTGTTGCATAGACCTTCAGCTTTTCTAAATAATCTCTAACTTTAACACCACTCTCTTAACCCAGATTTTGGTCACCTTGCAAGATTATTACCACTCCCTCCTTCTCTACAGAAACTTGCTTCTGGCACATCCCTAAACTGTTCCCCAATATTGGTAGAAATGACAGTTTTCATTTCATTGCTAATCAGGAAAAAAAAAAAAAAAAAACCTCATCTTCGGCCTTGAAATTTTCTCCCCAGAATGCCCCCAAATCATTTCATTCCCAGCTCACCTAACTTCAACAACCAGGGGCCAGATTTACACCATGAAAAAACAAGCAGTTTCTTAAAGTTCTGAATGTCATGATTTTACTAGACAACAATCTCAAAGACTTAACACAACCCGGCTTAGTTCTGACTCACGCACAGTTTTCAAAGATGTGGTCTACAGGCTCCTCTGCTCCTGCCGTGAGTCAGAGACCCAGGTTCCTCCCACCTTCTTGCTCTGAGTTTTTCAACACACGGATCCATGATGACCGCAGCATTGAGAGGGCATGGTGGGTCACACAGGGAGACGTTCAGGGCCAGGCCGAGAAGCAGCACCACAACGTCCCCTCTCCTGGCTGGGATTCAATCACGCAGCCACAGGCATCTAGAAAGAGGCTGGGGACAGTGTGTTTTCATGCGCAGGAAGCAGAAGACACATGCTCTGGGGCAGCGAGCTGTTGCCCACAGAAGTCACCAAGAAGAGCAGGTGTCCCACCGTTTTGACACCATTACCTATCATCTTTACTCCTTACATCTTTACTCTATGTATTAAGTGTTTCCACCTCTTTGAGTGACCAATTTTCTTTGCATCTCGGGGACACTACACTCTGTATCTTCTCCCTGACAGACTCTTCCCCTACTTTTTGCTTGGCCTATGCCTACTTATCTTTCAACTCCAGGCTGAAAGGTCACCCCCAAATTTGATAACTCTAAAAGGGTATTTAACACTGATTGATTTGCAGATGTTGAAAAATCCTTGCATCCCTGGGATAAATCCCACTTGATCATGGTGTATGATCTTTTTGATGTGTTATTGGATTCGGTTTGCTAGTATTTTGTTAAGGATCTTTGCATCTATGTTCATTAGTTATACTGGCCTGTACTTTTCTTTTCTTGTGGCGTCTTTGTCTGATTTTGGTAGTAGGGTGATAGTGGCCTCATAGAATGAGTTTGGAAGTGTCCCTTTCTCTGCAATTTTTTGGAATAGTTTCAGAAGGATAGGAGTTAGCTCTTCTCTAAATGTTTGATAGAATTTACCTGTGAAGCCATCTGGTCCTGGACTTTTGCTTGTTGGGAGTTTTTAACTCACTGGTTCAATTTCAGTGCTGATAACTGCTCTGTTCACATTTTCTCTTTCTTCCTGCTTCAGGTTTGGGAGGTTGTACCTTTCTCAGAATTTGGCCATTTCTTCTAGGTTGTCCATTTTATTAGTATATACTTGCTTGTAGTAGTCCCTTCTGGTCCTTTATATGTCTGTGGTGTTGGTTGTAACTTCTTTTCATTTCTGATTTTACTGAGTTGGGCCATCTCCCTTTTTTTCTTGATGAGTCTGCCTCAAGGTTTATCAATTTTGTTTATCTTTCCCAAGAACCAGCTTTTAGTTTCATTGATCTTTTCTACTGTCTTCTTAGTCTCTATTTAATTTATTTCTGCTCTGATCTTTATGATTTCTTTCCTTCTACTAACTATGGGTTTGGTTTGTTCTTCTTTCTCTAGTTGCTTTAGGTGTAAGGTTAGGCTGTTTATCTGGGATTTTTGTTGTTTCCTGAGGTATGATTGTATTGATATAAACTTCCCTCTTGGAACTGCTTTTGCTGCATCCCATAGGTTTTAGATACTTGTGTTTTCATTTTCATTTATCTCTAGGTATTTTTGATTTTCTCTTTAATTTCTTCAGTGATCCATTGGTTGTTTAGTAGCATATTGTTTAGCCTCCACATGTTTGTGTTTTTTGAGTTTTTTTCAATATCCACAAATCAATCCGTGTGATATACCACATTGACAAATTGAAGAATAAAAACCATATGATCATTTCAATAGAGGCAAGAAAAGCTTCTGATAAAATGCAACATTCATTTATGATAAAAAACTCTCCAGAAAGTGGGTATAGAGGGAACACACCTTAACATAATAAAGGCTGTATATGAAAAACCCACAGCTAACATCATACTCAATGGTGAAAATCTGAAAGGATTTCTTCTAAGGTGAGGAACAAGACAAGGATGCCCCACTCGCCACTTTTATTCAACAAAGTTTTGGAAGACCTAGACACAGCAATCAGAGAAGAAAAAGAAATAGAAGGAATCAAAAGTGGAAAAGAAGAAGTAAAACTGTCACTGTTTGCAGATGATGCTATACATAGAGAATCCTAAAGATGCTACCAGAAAACTACTAGAGCTCATCAATGAATTTGGTAAAGTTGCATGATACAAAATAAATACACAGAAATTTGTTGCATTTCTATACACTAACAACAAAAGAGCAGAAAGAGAAATTAAGGAAAAAATCCCATTTACCATCACATCTAAAAGAATAAAATACCTAGGAATAAACCTACCTAAAAAGGCAGAAGACCTGTACTTGGAAAACTGTAAGATGCTGATGAAAGAAATTGAAGACAACCAAACAGATGGAAAGATATAGCATGTTCTTGGATTGGAAGAATCAATATTGTCAAAATGACCTTACTATCCAAGGCCAACTACAGGTTCAATGCAATCCCTGTATCAAATTACCAGTGGCATTTTTCACAGAACTAAAATAATTTTAACATGTGTATGGAAACACAAAAGACCCCTAATAGCCAAAGCAATCTTGAGAAAGAAGAATGGATCTGGACGAGTCACATTCCCTGACTTCACACTATACTACAAAGCTGCAGTAATCAAAACAGTAAGGTACTGGAACAAAAACAGAAATATAGACCACTGGAACAGGAGAGAAAGCCCAGAAATAAACCCATGCAACTATGGCAAATTAATCTACAACAAAGGAAGCAAGAAAATACAGTGGAGAAAAGACAGTCTCTTCAGTAAGTGTTGCTGGGAGAACTGGACAGTTTCATGTAAAAGAATGAAATTAGAACATTCTCTAACATCATAAACAAAAATAAATTGAAAATGGCTTACAGACCTAAATGTAAGACTGGAAAATACAAAACTACAGCAAAACAGGAAGAACACTCTTTGACATAAATCACAGCAATATCTTTTTCATTCTGTCTCCTAGATTAATGGAAATAAAAACAAAAATAAATAAATGGGACCTACTTAAAAGCTTTTGCACAGCAAAGGAAAGCATAAGAAAACAAAAAGGCGACCTACAGAATGGGAACAAATATTTGCAAATGATGCGATTGACAAGAGATTAATTTCCAAAGTATACAAACAGCTCATACAGCGCAATATCAAAAAAACAAACAACCCAATCCAAGATTGGGCAGAAGACCTAAAAAGACATTTCTCCAAAGAATACATACAGATGGCCAACAGGCACATGAAAAGATGCTCAATATCACTAATTATTAGAGAAATGCAAATCGAAACTACAATGAGGTATCACCTCACACTGGTCAGAATGCCCATCATCAAAATGTCTACAATTAATAAAGGATGGAGAGGGTGTGGAGAAAACAGGACCCTCCTACACTGCTGGTGGGAATGTACAATGGTGCAGCCACCATGGAGAAAAGTATGGAGGTTCATAAGGAAACTAAAAGTAGAGTTACCATATGATCCAGTTATCCCACTCCTGGGAATATATATGGAGAAAAGTATAATTCAAAAAAATACATGCACCCCAATGTTCACTGCAGCACTATTTACAATAGACAGGACATGGAAGCAACTTAAATGTCCATCAACAGAGGAACAGATAAAGAAGATGTGGTACATATATACAATGGAATATTACTCAGCCAGAATTACTCAGAATGAAATAATGCCATTTGCAGCAGCATGGATCAACCTAGAGATGATCATACTAAGTAAGTCAGACAGAGAAAGACAGATATCATATGATATCACTTACGTGGAATCTAAAAAAATGATACAAATGAATTTATTTACAAAATGGAAATAGACCCACAAACATAGAAAGCAAACTTATGGTTACCAAACGGGAAAGTGGGGAAGGGATAAATTAGGAGTTTGGGATTAACATGCATACACTATTATGTATAAAATAGCTAACCAACAAGGACCTACTATATAGCACAGGGAACTATACTCAGTATTTTATAATAACCTATAAGGAAAAAGAATATGAAAAAGGATAGATCGATAGATATACATATACATATACACATATGTATAACTGAATCACTATGCTGTATACCTGAAACTAACACAGCATTGTAAATCACCTACAGTTTAACTTAAAAAAATGAAATATTTTTAAAAATGATATTTCATTGGATTTATTTTACTTTTCTAGTTATGTTAAACATTTATCCGTGTTTATTACCATTTCTATTTCTTGAATAAGCTGTCCTTGTCCATTTTAAGGTTCTTCCTCTGTTTCTGTGCATTCTTTATAATATATGGAGAAAAGGTAAAATTGCTGTATTTATTGTAAACACTGGTTTCTATGCTTTTAGTTTTATTGTACGACATGAAGTAATTTTATATAAATTGATTTTTCTCTTGTGATTTCTTTCATTGCTTTTTAAGTTTAAAAGTCATCCTCCACTTGGAGATTAGATTCACCTATATTTTCTTTTAGTTTTCTTTAATGGTACATCACCTGTTTTCCATAAACTCTCTTAGATATTCATGCTTCCTGGATATCATTTCTACCTTGATAGTTCAGCTCCTTGCCCCTACTTCAGAGCATCCTTCTCTTTAGCTTCTCCAGAGCAGATGGACATGGTGAGTACAATATTCTCTTTAGAGTAAAAGTAGATATCCATTTATTTTTTGTGTTCCTTCTGTGAGTTACAATATTATTTGATAGCTTCTTGGGTTTCTGCAAAATGGGTATTAGTTGGAAAGTCACAAACTACCATTCAGAGAAGTTGCCAGGCTTCTATAGACAAATGACGTGACCAAATTGGAGTTGAATTTTATTGGTTTCATGAATACATGTCAGACCTGCTCAACAGTGTTGGCAAATTATCAACACGTTAAAAAGAGAACCTCTTTCACTCCTTCATAGAATTAACATGAGCCATAGTAAAAATTCATGAAGCCATCCGTCTCTATCTCTGGTGGAAGGGTCAAATAGAATAATATTAATGATTAGAGTTAAGTAATTGCTTAATCACAAAGTCCAGCTTTAACCAGGATTACAGGAAACCAAGAAGCAAGTTCTTAAGAACTGTGTGTCGGGAACCCACAAAAGCGCCATAAACTGAAGAGTCCAGGAAGTGTAAGAAGAGTGTATACTTATCCTTGGAGATGGGTTGTCTCCGGGTGTGTTCTTGATTGACTTGCTTTCTCATGTCATTAAATATGCTTTTCATAAGTTATATACGCGTAGAACTGGACAACAGAAACTCTACAGAAGGCATGTGCAGGTGAGAGAGTATATGAAAAAAATAATTCGTGTTCTGGGAGAAGATGATGATCTTGAGGGAATAAGGATTTGAAAACTTTCCTGGGCCTCTGATATGCTTCCATCTACGTATATTAGTGGACACGACGGCCTCTGACCCAGATAAAACTGGTTAATCCTGACTTTTTACTGTCTGATCTCAACCTAAGATGGATACTCTTTGTTTAAATTTTCTCAAGTTATGACAGACATTTCCTAAACAGCATCCTAATTTTATTAATTCTTCTCTCTGTTCGCTTTTAGGCCTTCCAGGGATTAGCCCAACTTATAAAGGAATCTTTATGAAGAAATAGAACTCTTCATAGCACTCAGTTTTCAGATAAATTATTTCTATGTTTTAGCAGGAAGAAATGATTGTTGGTGTTACACTTACAGATTGGGTTTCACCAAACATGTCCTATCTGTAGTAATTTAACTAGACAACTTTTAAAGTGCCCTTGAACCCATCAGAGTGCCAAAATTTATTTATAATCCACCTATACATGTTGATAAATTTTCAACCCCCCAAAAGTATTTTTATCCTGGATTTTATTGTAAAGATTTTTGTAGTTGCTTTATCATTTCCCATAAATTTTCTTTGAAAATAACATTTTTACAGTAAATTATTTGTAAGCAAACAATCATGTTCAAAATGGTATGTAATGTGAACTTTTCCTATTTTGAAGAAAATGTAATGAGAGCTTTTTGCAAAAATTGTTAGTATTTGACCATTATACATAATTTTTAGTAAGAGTATCACAGATATTATGTTATGGCATAGAAATCCATTTAAAATAAAATTCTGAATCTAAACATACATAAAGGTGTGCCTATTAATTCTAAGTGAGGAGGGGAGATTAAGGACTGAGAAAAATGTACTACGTTGTATTTTTATGAAACTACACAACTTTCAAAAATGCATTCTTATCAGTTATGTAATTTCAATCTACTAGACTCATTTGAGGTACTTAGGATATACTTTTAATGATTTTCTTTCTCATCTTTAAGATCTTTATTTTCCCCATCTGATTATTAAATATATGCTCACTTAATTTTTTTCAAACAACCCAGTAAGTATAAGGAATAAAGTAAAAGCCATTGGGTGTCTCACCCACAACATTCATATCCATCCTTTTAGGTGTTTTCTATGCATGTACATGTAATATGTACAAGAATGGGATCTCATTAGGACAGTATCGTAAATACCCTGTATACATTTTCTATTGCTGTAGAACAGTTTACCAGCATTCCAAGACCCAGTCCTTGTAAAGTTATGTGGTCCTCTGAGGAATTAGGAAGTTTACCTCTTTATCATTCCCACCATCCTTGTGTATATAAACATCTCCTTCATGGTTATTATTTTCCCAGCATCTGAATGACATGTTATACCTCTGGCAGCTAAAGTTCTTGAACAAAAATCTTACCTTAAAGCTCAAATCCAATTGGCTGGCTCCAAGCCTGGATCCCCTTTCTAGGACAAGCGGTTGTGGTTCTTTGGGAGACTGGAGACACGCAGGCAGCAGAGGACAGCTGAGATGGGGGAGCTGACAAGCCTGTGAAGTGGGACAAGAGAGAGGAAAGTGCAAATTAATTTGTAAAAGTAAAACCGGCCTTCCATGTATTTTATTCAGTAGTTTCCAACAAGAGCCAAACTGCTCAGCCTGGGCTATAAGCAGGAGGGCCTAGTTTTTCTTGTTAAGTCCCCGACATAGGGGAGTTGATGTACAGCCCCCTTTCAAGCCGGGAAACATGCACTCTAACGACAGTCTATGGGAATCTGCTTCTTCATAGGAAAATAGCAAAAGGCAGAGACAGGACGCACAGGAGATGGGCAGGCTGCCCCTTATCACTTAGGGTTCACTTTCATTTCCAGAGATTTCCTGCCTCTCAAACGTTAAAGCACCACAGCCAGGAGCCTCGCCTGGTGCCTTTGCCCTTGTGCGTCTTTCCAAGCTTCTTTCCGAGCTGGGAAAGCTGTCTGGCAGGATCCAGAAACACTAACGGGTTTGTAGTCTTTGACACAGCATATCAGATGCTGTGGCTTGGCTCAGAGGCTGAGCTCCTTCCTGTGTTTTTGAGCTCTGAAAGGTGAAATGCCACATTTCCAGATGGCCTTGCAGACACAGCCCCAGGTGTGAGCTCTGTCCCCCAGACGCCTGCGTTCAGAACTGAGTCAGGAGGCGAGCGGGCAGGATATGGGGTTCCCGTCTCCCGGCACAGCTAAGGCAGCAGGACCTCGCAGCAGGCCGCTGCCCGGCTGGGTGGGTCTGCTTCTTCTGGCAGAAATAGGGAAATGCAGGGCTAGAAATTGTCCCCAGCCCTGTGGGAAATGCTCCATCCACATTTTCAGTCATGCCAACCATTTGGAAACCACGGAATACATGATAAAAATGTTTTCTGCTTAAACTAGCCAGAGTAGTTTCCATTATCTGCAACTGAACGCCCACCAGCCCAGGTGTGTCGGGGTCTCTAAGACCACCCTTGGGCTTCATGGGTCGCTGGAAGGACTCAGAGGACCAGAAGTTGTTCTATTCACAGTTACAGGTTATTATAGCAGAAGGATAGAGCAAAATCTCAAAGGGAAAGTCACGTGGGCAAAGTCTAGGGGAAACCAGACACAAGCTTCCGAGAGTCCTCTCCCAGCAGTGCCATGGGACTCACTTAATTCCTTCAGCAATGATGGGTGACGCCGTGGCTGCAAGACTGCCCCACCTGCCGCAGAGGGAGAGCAGGTGTTCAGCATAAAGACACTGTCAGTATAAACCACCTGCAGAAACCATGACAGCAGGGATCAGCCCCCAGGCATGCAGAACACTCCTCCAGCCCGTGTACCCCGAGAGCTCGGTCGCCAGGAGCCAGCCAAGGGCAGACATGGAAGCAGCCCGTTCCTGGGTATGTGCACGGTCCCAGGGACCCAGAGCTGCTGCCTTAACCCTCTGCTGCCCACCAGGAATCCCACTTCTGGACAGGTAAAGAGTTACACGAAATATGCAAGACACTAAAAACTACAAAGAGAGTAATTGTAATTTAAAACAGCCAAAAGCTGGGGGTGGGAGTAGAGGTTTGGTGACTAGAGGTCTCACGATAGGAAGATGTTACATCAATTATGGTTCATACACTTAACTAAGTTTTACGCCACCACTAAACACCAGTATGGTAAAATGATTATATGGGATGAAAAGTCAGGGTATAAAAGTGTACACAAACTGTTACCTCACTGCCCGATGTACAGTGAGGCCAAACAATACCAAAACATTGGAGTTTGGAGCAGACAAAGGTTTACTGCAGGGCAGCGCAAGGAGACGGATGACTCAAGCCTTAAAAACCCTTATGTCCCTGAAAGCTTTCAGCAAAGCCCCCTTACAGGAAAGGTGAGGGAGAGGCGTAGTTAGTTGTTGCAGACTTCTTGGTGTCAGATCCGTTATTGTTGAGGTCGGGTCATGGTCAGGTCACAATGTTCCTATAAACCTCCCCCTAAACAAATGTTATCTCTGTTCTGATAAGAAAGGGCAAGGTCCCAAGGCTCGACTTTTGCCCTCCAAGGTCCAGGCCCTGGCTAAGAGGAAGGGGTCCCTGAGGAGGTCTGGGGAGGGGGTGCATACCCTGCCCTGGAGCCTTCGTCCAGCACCATGTCTGGGTCCTCCCGCCAGTGCCCAGGCTCTGCTGAAGAGGCAGATCTCAGTTGGTGGCACCCTCAGGGCCGGGTCCCCAGACCCTGCCCAGCCGTCATCACTGAGGGAGTCAGGCACCCAGGACCCAACTGGCCCTCAGGCTCCTCAGGCCACCCAGATGGCAAAGTCAGGTCCTGCAGACTGTGTCCCATCCAAACTGCCGCTGCCATTAGGTCACAGTGGCGGGGATGGGGGAGAGGGTCACCGCCGCCTCAGGGCCTGGGCCAGACCAGTGGGTGGCCTTGGTGAGGGCTCTGGAGCCCTGCAGGACACACCCCCAGTCTGTTCCCTGGGCCCCCCAGCTCACTTACCAGGCCCGAGGCCGGGGGAGCTGGAGGGCCCCGGGGGGGAAGGCCAAGATGCCCCGCTTACCTCACTCTCGCCTGAGGACAACTGGCTGAACGGGCCCACTAACGGTGGCTCATTGACAGCTGGTCACTTGGGAGAAGGGGCCCATAGCGGTGCCGCCCAATGGCTGAGTGGGGCCTCTGACACAGCTCTAACCATGGTGTTTGTGGTCTCCCGATAACCACTGCCTGGTAACAGGGTGGGCGGGGGGGTGATAACAGCAATGGCTGTGCTAGGGGCTGCACGCTGCTGTGCTCTATTACAATTCCCCCGTTTACTCTGTTACTCCTCAGTCTTGAGGAGAACACGTGGGTATGTTTTGGACAGAGTGGCTAATCATAAACTCGGCAGAGGAATTCGGTTTTTGTGGGACTTGGTCTCCACTTCCAATCCTGTTTCACCCTTCCCCAAGTCCTTCAGGGAATCGGACGATGACTGCTCTAGCTAATTCCTGCT
>NW_006785319.1:3069292-3087410 GCF_000442215.2 Lipotes vexillifer
CCTGCTGAAATGGGGTGTAGTCCTACCTTGATTTGGGGAATGGATACCAAGTTGGAAATATTCTCAAGTTCCAAGTCCTGGATCCGAGTCTTGTATAAGACAGATCCTGTATAAGGGATTCAGGAAAATAAGACTGAAAACCAGTCTGGATCTTGCACTCTGGGGGAGACTTGTTGCCAGATAGCCAGACTCACAGGAGTATAATTTACCAAATTGCTGTAAATCATGAGTAACTTGAGGGGAAGGGCTTCCCTGTATCTGGAGAACACAGATCAAAATCAGTAATATTCCAAACAAAACCCATAAACATAACCATATACACCAGTTTCCTCAATAACCAATCCTTTTACTTTTTATGAAGCCATCAGATCTTCCATTCGGATTTTAAATTTCTTACCCAGTTCAGCAGTGTAATCCGAAATTTACTCTAGATCTGTGTGAGTCAAAGTCTTTCCTAAGAATCTTCCCGAAAATGAAGCACATTTTTTAACATCTTTATTAGATGATAATTGCTTTACAATGGTATGTTAGTTTCTGCTTTATAACAAAGTGAATGAGTTATACATATACATATGTCCCCACATCTCTTCCCTCTTGCATCTCCCTCCCTCCCACCCTCCCTATCCCACCCCTCTAGGTGGTCACAAAGCACCGAGCTGATCTCCCTGTGCTATGCAGCTGCTTCCCACTAGCTATCTATTTTACGTTTGGTAGTGTATATATGTCCACGCCACTCTCCTACTTTGTCCCAGCTTACCCTTCCCCGTCCCTGTATTCTCAAGTCCATTCTCTAGTAGGTCTGCATCTTTATTCCCATCTTGTTCCTAGGTTCTTCTGACCATTTTTTTTTCTATTTTTAGGTTCCAGATATATGTGTTAGCATACTGTATTTATTTTTCTCTTCCTGACTTACTTCACTCTGTATGACAGTCTCTAGGTCCATCCACCTCACTACAAATAACTCAGTTTCATTCCTTTTTATGGCTAAGTAATATTCCATTGTATATATGTGCCACATCTTCTTTATCCATTCATCTGTTGATGGACACTTAGGTTGCTTCCATGTCCTGGTTACTGTAAACAGACTTGCAATGAACATTGTGGTATATGACTCTTTTTGAATTATGGTTTTCTCAGGGTATATGCCTAGTAGTGGGATCGCTGGGTCGTATGGTAGTTCTATTTTTAGTTTTTTAAGGAACCTCCATACTGTTCTCCATAGTGGCTGTATCAAATTACATTCCCACCAACAGTGCAAGAGGGTTCCCTTTTCTCCACACCCTCTCCAGCATTTATTGCTTGTAGATTTTTTGATGATGGCCATTCTGACTGATGTGAGATGATATCTCATTGTAGTTTTGATTTGCATTTCTCTAATGATTAATGATGTTGAGCATTCTTTCATTTGTTTGTTGGCAATCTGTATATCTTCTTTAGAGAAATATCTATTTAGGTGTTCTGCCCATTTTTGGATTGGATTGTTTGTTTTTTTGATATTGAGCTGCATGACTCACTTGTATGTTTTGGAGATTAATCCTTTGTCAGTTACTTCACTTGCAAATATTTTCTCCCATTCTGAGGGTTGTCTTCTCGTCTTGTTTATGGTTTCCTTTGCTGTGCAAAAGCTTTGAAATTTCATTAGGTCCCATTTGTTTTTGTTTTTATTTCCATTTCTCTAGGAGGTGGGTCAAAAAGGATCTTGCTGTGATTGATGTCATAGAGTGTTCTGCCCATATTTTCCTCTAAGAGTTTGATGGTGTCTAGCCTTACATTTAGGTCTTTAATCCATTTTGAGTTTATTTTTGTGTATGGTGTTAGGGAGTGTTCTAATTTCATTCTTTTACATGTACCTGTTCAGTTTTCCCAACACCACTTATTGAAGAGGCTGTCTTTTCTCCATGTATATTCTTGTCTCCTTTATCAAAGATAAGGTGACCTTATGTGCATGAGTTTATCTCTGGGCCTTCTATCCTGTTCCATTGATCTATATTTCTTTTCTTGTGCCAGTACCATACTGTCTTCATTACTGTAGCTTTGTAGTATAGTCTGAAGTCAGGGAGAATGATTCCTCCAGCTCTGTTTTTCTTTCTCAAGATTGCTTTGGCTATTTGGGGTCTTTTGTGTTTCCATACAAATTGTGAAATTTTTTATTCTAGTTCTCTGAAAAATGCCAGTGGTAGTTTGATAGGGATTGCATTGAATCTGTAGATTGCTTTGGGTAGTAGAGTCATTTTCACAATGTTGATTCTTCCAATCCAAGAACATGGTATATCTCTCCATCTGTTTGTATCATCTTTAATTTCTTTCATCAGGGTCTTATAATTTTCTGCATACAGGTCTTTTGTCTCCTTAGGTAGGTTTATTCCTAGATATTTTATTCTTTTTCTTGCAATAGTAAACGGGAGTGCTTTCTTAATTTCACTTTCAGATTTTTCATCATTAGTGTATAGGAATGCCAGAGATTTCTGTGCATTAATTTTGTATCCTGCTGCTTTACCAAATTCATTGATTAGCTCTAGTAGTTTTCTGGTAGCATCTTTAGGATTCTCTATGCATAGTATCATGTCATCTGCAAACAGTGACAGCTTTACTTCTTTTCCGACTTGGATTCCTTTTATTTCTTTTTCTTCTCTGATTGCTGTGGCTAAAACTTCCAAAACTATGCTGAATAAGGGTGGTGAGAGTGGGCAACCTTGTCTTGTTCCTGATCTTAGGGGAACTGCTTTCAGTTTTTCACCATTGAGAATGATGTTGGCTGTGGGTTTGTCATATATGGCCTTTATTATGTTGAGGAAAGTTCCCTCTATGCCTACTTTCTGGAGGGGTTTTATCATAAATCGGTGCTGAATTTTGTCAAAAGCTTTCTCTGCATCTATTGAGATGATCATATGCTTTTTCTCTTTCAATTTGCTAATATGGTGTATAACATTGATTGATTTGCATATATTTTTAACATTTTAATTGAAGTATAATTGCTTTACAATGGTGTTTTAGTTTTTGATTTTTTTAACATCTTAATGGAGTATAATTGCTTTACAATGGTGTGTTACTTTCTGCTTTATAACAAAGTGAATCAGTTATACATATACACATGTTCCCATATCTCTTGCCCCCAGCGTCTCCCTCCCTCCCACCCTCCCTATCCCACCCCTCAAGGCGGTCACAAGCACCTAGCTGATCTCCCTGTGCTACGTGGCTGCTTCCCACTAGCTAGCCACTTTACGCTTGGTAGTGTATATATGTCCATACCACTCTCTCACCTTGTCACAGCCTACCCCTCCGCATCTCCATATCCTCAAGTCCATGATCTAGTAGGTCTGTGTCTCTATTCCCGTCTTACTCCTAGGTTCTTCATGACATTTTTTTTTCTTAGATTCCATATATATGTGTTAGCATACGGTATTTGTTGTTATATTTCTGACTTACTTCACTCTGTATGAAAGACTCTAGGTACATCCATCTCACCACAAATAACTCAATTTCATTTCTTTTTATGGCTGAGTAATATTCCATTGTATATATGTGCCACATCTTCTTTATCCATTCATCTGTTGATGGACACTTAGGTTGCTTCCATGTCCTGGCTAATGTAAATAGAGCTGCAATGAACATTTTGGTACATGACTCTTTTTGAATTATGGTTTTCTCAGGGTATATGCCCAAATCGGGGATTGCTGGGTCGTATGGTAGTTCTATTTTTAGTTTTTTAAGGAATCGCCATACTGTTCTCCATAGTGGCTGTATCATTTACACTGCCACCAACAGTGCAAGAGGGTTCCCTTTTCTCCACACCCTCTCCAGCATTTATTGCTTGTAGATTTTTTGATGAGGGCCATTCTGACCAGTGTGAGATGATAACTCATTGTAGTTTTGATTTGTATTTCTCTAATGATTAATGATGTTGAGCATTCTTTCATGTGTTTGTTGCCAATCTGTATATCTTCTTTGCAGAAATGTCTATTTAGGTCTTCTGCCCATTTTCGGATTGGCTTGTTTGTTTCTTAGCTATTGAGCTGCATGAGCTGCTTGTAAATTTTGGAGATTAATCCTTCGTCAGTTGCTTCATTTGAAAATATTTTCTCCTATTCTGAGGGTTGTCTTTTCATCTTGTTTATGGTTTCCTTTGCTGTGCAAAAGCTTTGAAGTTTCCTTAGGTCCCATTTGTTTATTTTTGTTTTGATTTCCATTTCTCTAGGAGGTGGGTCAAAAAGGATCTTGCTGTGATTGATGTCACAGTGTGTTCTGCCTATGTTTTCCTGTAAGAGTTTGATAGTCTCTGGCCTTACATTTAGGTCTTTAATCCATTTTGAGTTTAGTTTTGTGTATGGTGTTAGGGAGTGTTCTAATTTCATACTTTTACATGTAGCTGCCCAGTTTTCCCAGCACCACTTATTGAAGAGGCTGTCATTTCTCCATTGTATAGTCTTGCCCGCTTTATCAAAGATAAGGTGACCATATGTGTGTGGGTTTATCTCTGGGCTTTCTATCCTGTTCCATTGATCTATATTTCTGTTTTTGTGCCAGTACCATATGGTCTGGATTACTGTAGCTTTGTAGTATAGTCTGAAGTCAGGGAGCATGATTCCTCCAGCTCCAGTTTTTGTTCTCAAGATTGCTTTCGCTATTTTGGGTCTTTTGTGTTTCCATACAAATTGTGAAATTTTTTATTCTAGTTCTCTGAAAAATGCCAGTGGTAGTTTGATAGGGATTGCATTGAATCTGCAGATTGCTTTGGGTAGTAGAGTCATTTTCACAATGTTGATTCTTCCAATCCAAGAACATGGTATATCTCTCCATCTGTTTGTATCATCTTTAATTTCTTTCATCAGGGTCTTATAATTTTCTGCATACAGGTCTTTTGTCTCCTTAGGTAGGTTTATTCCTAGATATTTTATTCTTTTTGTTGCAATGGTAAATGGGAGTGTTATCATAATTTCACTTTCAGATTTTTCATCATTAGTGTATAGGAATGCCAGAGATTTCTGTGCATTAATTTTGTATCCTGCTGCTTTACCAAATTCATTGATTAGCTCTAGTAGTTTTCTGGTAGCATCTTTAGGATTCTCTATGTATAGTATCATGTCATTTGCAAGCAGTGACAGCTTTACTTCTTCTTTTCTGATTTGGATTCCTTTTATTTCTTTTAATTCTCTGATTGCTGTGGCTAGAACTTCCAAACCTATGTTGAATAATAGTGGTGAGCATAGGCAACCTTTTCTTTTTCCTGATCTTAGAGGAAATGTTTTCGTTTTCTCACCATTGAGGACGATGTTGGCCGTGGGTTTGTCGTATATGGCCTTTATTATGTTGAGGAAAGTTCCCTCTATGCCTACTTTCTGGAGGGTTTTTATCATAAATGGGTGTTGAATTTTGACGAAAGCTTTCTCTGCATCTATTGAGATGATCATATGGTTTTTCTCCTTCAATTTGTTATTACGGTGTATCACGCTGATTGATTTGCGTATATTGAAGAACGCTTGGATTCCTGCAATAAACACCACTTGATCATGGTGTATGATCCTTTTAATGTGCTGTTGGATTCTGTTTGCTAGGATTTTGTTGAGGATTTTTGCAACTATGTTCATCAGTGATATTGGCCTGTAGTTTTCTTTCTTTGTGACATCCTTGTCTGGTTTTGGTATCAGGGTGATAGTGGCCTCGTAGAATGAGTTTGGGAGTGTCCCTCCCTCTGCTATATTTCGGAAGAGTTTGAGAAGGATAGGTGTTAGCTCTTCCCTAAATTTTTGACAGAATTCGCCTGTGAAGCCATCTAGTCCTGGGCTTTTGTTTCTTGGAAGATTTTTTTTTTTTCGGTACGCGGGCCTCTCACTGTTGTGGCCTCTCCCATCGCGGAGCACAGGCTCAGGACGCGCAGGCTCAGTGGCCATGGCTCATGGGCCCAGCTGCTCCGCAGCATGTGGGATATCCCTGGACCGGGGCATGAACCCATGCCCCCTGCATCAGCAGGTGGAGTCTCAACCACTGCACCACCAGGGAAGCCCCTGTTGGAAGATTTTTAATCACAGTTTCAATTTCAGTGCTTGTGATTGGTCTGTTCATATTTTCTATTTCTTCCTGGTTCAGTGTTGGCAGGTTGTGCATTTTTTAGAATTTGTCCATTTCTTCCAGGTTGTCCATTTTATTGGCATAGAGTTGCTTGTAGTGATCTCTCATGATCTTTTTTATTTCTGCAGTGTCAGTTGTTACTTCTCCTTTTTCATTTCTAATTCTATTGATATGAGTCTTCTCCGTTTTTTTCTTGACGAGTCTGGCTAATGGTTTATCAATTTTGTTTATCTTCTCAAAGAACTAGCTTTTAGTATTATTGATCTTTGTTATCACGTCCTTCATTTCTTTTTCATTTATTTCTCATCTGATCTTTATGATTTCTCTCCTGCTAACTTTGGGATTGTTTTGTTCTTCCTTCTCTAATTGCTCTAGGTTCAAGGTTAGGGTGTTTATTTGAGATGTTTCCTGTTTCTTAAAGTAAGACTGTATTGGTATAAACTTCCTCTTAGAACTGCTTTTGCTGCATCCCATAGGTTTTGGGTCATCGTGTCTCCACTGTCATTTGCTTCCAGGTATTTTTTGATTTCCTCTTTGATTTCTTCAGTGATCACTTCCTTATTAAGTAGTGTATTGTTTAGTCTCCATGTGTTTGTATTTTTTACACATCTTTTCCTGTAATTGATATCTAGTCTCATAGCGTTGTGGGCAGAAAAGATACTTGGTACGATTTCAATTTTCTTAAATTTATCAAGGCTAGATTTGTGACCCAAGATATGATCTATACTGGAGAATGTTCCATGAGCACCTGAGAAAAGTGTGTATTCTGTTGTTTTTGGATGGAGTGTCCTACGAATATCAATTAAGTCCATCTTGTTTAATGTATCATGTAAAGCTTGTGTTTATTTATTTTCATATTGGATGATCTGTCCATTGGTGAAAGTGGGGTGTTAAAGTCCCCTACTGTGATTGTGTTACTGTTCATTTCCCCTTTTATGGCTGTTAGCATTTGCCTTATGTATTGAGGTGCTCCTATGTTGGGTGCATAAATATTTACAATTGTTATATCTTCTTCTTGGATTGATCCCTTGATCATTATATAGTGTCCTTCTTTGTCTCTTGTAATAGTCTCTATTTTAAAGTCCATTTTGTCTGATATGAGAATTGCTACTCCAGCTTTCTTCTGATTTCCATTTGCATGGAATATATTTTTCCATCCCTTCACTTTCAGTCTGTATGTGTCCCTAGGTCTGAAGTGGGTCTCTTGTAGACAGCATATATATGGGTCGTTTTTGTATCCATTCAGCCAGTCTATGTCTTTTGGTGGGAGCATTTAATTCATTTACACTTAAGGTAATTATCGATATGTATGTTCCTATTTCCATTTTCTTAATTGTTTTGGGTTTGTTATTGTAGGTGTTTTCCTTCTTTTGTGCTTGTTGCCTAGAGAAGTTCCTTTAGCATTTGTTGTAAAGCTGGTTTGGTGGTGCTGAACTCTCTCAGCTTTTGCTTGTCTGTAAAGGTTTTAATTTCTACATCAAATCTTAATGAGATCCTTGCTGGGTAGAGTAATCTTGGCTGTAGGTTTTTCTCCTTCATCACTTTAAATATGTCCTGCCACTGCCTTCTGGCTTGCGGAGTTTCTGCTGAAAGATCAGCTGTTAACCTTATGGGGATTCCCTTGTGTGTTATTTATTGTTTTTCCCTTGCTGCTTTTAATACGTTTTCTTTGTATTTAATTTTTGACAGTTTGATTAATATGTGTCTTGGGGTGTTTCTCCTTGGATTTATCCTGTATGGGACTCTCTGTGCTTCCTGGACTTGATTAACTATTTCCTTTCCCATATTAGGGAAGTTTTCAACTATAATCTCTTCAAATATTTTCTCAGTCCCTTTCTTTTTCTCTTCTTCTTCTGGAACCCCTATAATTCGAATGTTGGTGCGTTTAATGTTGTCCCAGAGGTCTCTGAGACTGTCCTCAGTTCTTTTCATTCTTTTTTCTTTATTCTGCTCTGCAGTAGTTATTTCCACTATTTTATCTTCCAGGTCACTTATCCGTTCTTCTGCCTCATTTATTCTGCTATTGATCCCATCTAGAGTATTTTTCATTTCATTTATTGTGTTGTTCATCATTGTCTGTTTCATCTTTATTTCTTCTAGGTCCTTGTTAACTGCTTCTTGCATTTTGTCCATTCTATTTCCAAGATTTTGGATCATCTTTACTATCATTATTCTGAACTCTTTTTCAGGTAGACTGCCTATTTCCTCTTCATTTGTTAGGTCTGGTGGGTTTTTATCCTGCTCCTTCATCTGCTGTGTGTTTTTCTGTCTTTTAATTTTGCTTATCTTACTGTGTTTGGGGTCTCCTTTTTGCAGGCTACAGGTTTGTAGTTCCCGTTGTTTTTGGTGTCTGTCCCCAGTGGCTAAGGTTGGTTCAGTGGGTTGTGTAGGCTTCCTAGTGGAGGGGACTAGTGCCTGTGTTCTAGTAGATGAGGCTGGATCTTGTCTTTCTGGTGGGCAGGTCCACGTCTGGTGGTGTGTTTTGGGGTGTCTGTGGCCTTATTTTGATCTTAGGCAGCCTCTCTGCTAATGGATGAGGCTGTGTTCCTGTCTTCCTAGGTGTTTGGCATAGGGTGTCCAGCACTGTATCTTGCTGGTTGTTGAGTGAAGCTGGGTCTTGGTGTTGAGATGGAGATCTCTGGGAGATTTTCGCCGTTTGATATTACGTGGAGCTGGGAGGTCTCTTGTGGACCAGTGTGCTGAAGTTGGCTCTCCCACCCCCGAGGCACAGCCCTGACGCCTGGCTGGAGCACCAAGAGCCTGTCATCCACGCAGCTCAGAATAAAAGGGAGAAAAAATAAGAAAGAAAGAAAGGAAGGAAGGAAGGAAGGAAGGAAGGAAGGAAGGAAGGGGATAAAATAAAATAAAGTTATTAAAATAAAAAATAATTAAGAAAAAAATTTTTTTAAGTAAACAAAAAGAAAAAACAATCCGGATAGTCAGAACCCTAGCACAAACGGTGAAAGCAAAGCTATACAGACAGAATCTCACACAGAAGCATACACATACACACTCACAAAAAGAGGACAAGGGGAAAAAATAATATAGCTTGCTCCCAAAGTCCACCTCCTCAATTTGGGATGATTCGTTGTCTATTCATGTATTCCACAGATGGAGGGTACATCAAGTTGATTGTGGAGCTTTAACCCGCTGCTTCTGAGGCTGCTGGGAGAGATTTCCCTTTCTCTTCTTTGTTCACACAGCTCCCGGGGCTCAGCGTTGGATTTGGCCCCACCTCTGCGTGTAGGTCGCCGGAGGGCGTCTGTTCTTCCCTCAGAGAGGACGGGGTTAAAGGAGCAGCTGCTTTGGGGGCTCTGGCTCACTCAGGCCACGGGGAGGGAGGGGTACAGATGCGGGGCAAGCCTACGGTGGAAGAGGCCAGCATGACGTTGCACCAGCCTGATGCATGCCATGTGTTCTCCCTGGGAAGTTGTCCCTGGCCCACGGGACCCTGGCAGTGGCAGGCCGCACCGGCTCCCATGAGGGGAGGTGTGGACAGTGACCTGTGTTCGCACACAGGCCTCTTGGTGGCGGCAGCAGCAGCCTTAGCCTCTCATGCCCATCTCTGGGGCCCGCCCTGTTAGCCGCGGCTCGCACCCGTCTCTGGAGCTCCTTTAAGCAGCGCTCTTAATCCCCTCTCCTTACCCACCACTAAACAAAGAGGCAAGAAAAAGTCTCTTGTCTCTTCGGCAGATCCAGACTTTTTCCCGGACTCCCTCCCAGCCAGCCGTGGTGCACTAGCCCCCTGCAGGCTGTGTTCACGCCGCCAACCCCAGTCCTCTCCCTGCGCTCCGACCGAAGCCCGAGCCTCAGCTCCCAGCCCCCATCCGCCCCGGTGGGTGAGCAGACAAGCATCTCAGGATGGTGAGTGCCAGTCGGCACCGATCCTCTGTGCGGGAATCTCTCCGCTCTGCCCTCCGCACCCTGTTGCTGTGCCCTCCTCCGTGGCTCCGAAGCTCCCCGCTCCGCCACCCACAGTCTCTGCCCGTGAAAGGGCTTCCTAGTGTGTGGAAACCTTTCCTCCTTCATGGCTCCCTCCCACTGGTGCAGGTCCCGTCCCTATTCTTTTGTCTCTGTTTTTTCTTTTTTCTTTGGCCCTACCCAGGTACGTGGGGAGTTTCTTGCTTTTTGGGAGGTCAGAGGTCTTCTGCCAGCGTTCAGTGGGTGTTCTGTAGGAGTTGTTCCATATGTAGATGTATTTCTGGTGTATCTGTGGGGGGGAAGGTGATCTCCGCCTCTTACTCTTCCGCCATCTTCTCCCTAAACCCCGATTTGCGTATATTGAAGAATCCTTGCATTCCTGGAATAAACCTCACTTGATCATGGTGTATGATCCTTTTAATGTGCTGTTGGATTCTGTTTGCTAGGATTTTGTTGAGGATTTTTGCATCTATGTTCATCAGTGATATTGGCCTGTAGTTTTCTTTGTGACATCTTTGTCTGGTTTTGGTATCAGGGTGATGGTGGCCTCGTAGAATGAGTGTGGGAGTGTTCCTCCCTCTGCTATATTTTGGAAGAGTTTGAGAAGGATAGGTGTTAGCTCTTCTCTAAATGTTTGATAGAATTCGCCTGTGAAGTCATCTGGTCCTGGGCTTTTGTTTGTTGGAAGATTTTTAATCACAGTTTCAATTTCAGTGCTTGTGACTGATCTGTTCATATTTTCTATTTCTTCCTGGTTCAGTCTTGGCAGGTTGTCCATTTCTAAGAATTTGTCCATTTCTTCCATGTTGTCCATTTTATTGGCACATAGTTGCTTGTAGTGATCTCTCATGATCCTTTGTATTTCTGCAGTGTCAGTTGTCACTTCTCCTTTTTCATTTCTAATTCTATTGATTTGAGTCTTCTCCCTTTTTTTCTTGATGAGTCTGGCTAATGGTTTATCAATTTTGTTAATCTTCTCAAAGAACCAGCTTTTAGTTTTATTGATCTTTGCTATTGTTTCCTTCATTTCTTTTTCATTTATTTCTGATCTGATTTTTATGATTTCTTTCCTTCTGCTAACTCTGGGGTTTTTTTGTTCTTCTTTCTCTAAGTGCTTTAAGTGTAAAGTTAGGTTGTTTATTTGATATGTTTCTTGTTTCTTAAGGTAGGCTTGTATAGCTATAAACTTCCCTCTTTGAACTGCGTTTGCTGCATCCCATAGGTTTAGGGTCGTTGTATTTTCATTGTCATTTGTTTCTAGGTATTTTTTGATTTCCTCTTTGATTTCTTCAGTGATCTCTTGGTTATTAAGTAGTGTGTTGCTTAGCCTCCATGTGTTTGCATTTCTTGCAGATTTCTTCCTGTAACTGATATCTCGTCTCATAGCGTTGTGGTTGGAAAAGATACTTGATACGATTTCAATTTTCTTAAATTTACCAAGGCTTGATTTGTGACCCAAGATATGATCTATCCTGGAGAATGTTCCATGAGCACTTGAGAAGAATGTGTATTCTGTTGTCTTTGAATGCCCTATAAATATCAATTAAGTCCATCTTGTTTAATGTATCATTCAAAGCTTGTGTTTCCTTGTTTATTTTCATTTTGGATGATCCGTCCATTGGTGAAAGTGGGGTGTTAAGTCACCTACAATGATCGTGTTACTGTCGATTTCCCCTTTTATGGCTGTTAGTATTTGCCTTGTGTATTGAGGTGCTCCTATGTTGGTGCATAAATATTTACAATTATTATATCTTCTGAAGATGAAGCACTTTTGCAAAGCATCACCTTAACTGTCTATTAAAGACCTTAAAAGGCAATGTTAAAGATCTGATTACAATGGTTTGACAAAGAAGCTTAATCAAGTGGCAATGATATAACCAGACTTATGGCTGATAGATTATACCAGAGCATATCTACATTTCTGAAACTTTATATAATTTCTAGAATATCTATAGTAGTAAAGTTTATCTGTACTGGATAATCTTAGAAGGCTTATCACTCCTTTGACAATGCTTCCCAAGTAATTCAATACACCAAACAATACTTACTAAATATTCCTCCTTGACATGACTTAAGGGCCCCCTAACGAATCCCAAAGTTAGCTGGAGGTCAAAAGAACCTTAATTAAAATTTGATATTTGGGAAGTTTGTGAAAATGTTTCAAAACACTTGGTCAAATAAGATCATCGGTCACTGTAAGACAATACTTGTTTCTTATCCAAAGTGAGAAGAGATCTTAAAAGCAAATACAAATCACTTAAAGGCAAGGAATTTCATATAACCTCTTATCAAAAGCAGCATTCTAAATAAACTTGTTCGCTTAGCAGAGAGGAACCAAATCTAGTCTTGCACAGCTTACTTTTTTTTTTTTTTTTTGGTATGCGGGCCTCTCACTGTTGTGGAGCACAGGTTCCGGACCCGCAGGCTCAGCGGCCATGGCTCACGGGCCTAGCCGCTCTGCGCTATGTGGGATCTTTTATTCTGAGCCGTGTGGATGAAAGGTTCTTGGTGCCCAGCCAGGAGTCAGTGCTGTGTCTCTGAGGTGGGAGAGCCAACTTCAGCACACTGGTGCACAAGAGACCTCCCAGCTCCATGTAATATCAAACGGTGAAAATCTTCCAGAGATCTCCATCTCAACGCCAAGACCCAGCTTCACTCAACAACCAGCAAGATACAGTGTTGGACACACTATGCCAAACAACTAGCAAGACAGGAACACAAACCCATCCATTAGCACAGAGGCTGCCTAAAATCATAATAAGGCCACAGACACCCCAAACACAACACCAGATGTGGACCTGCCTACCAGAAAGATAAGATCCAGCCTCATCCACCAGAACACAGGCACTAGTCCCCTCCACCAGGAAGCCTACAAAACCCACTGAACCAACCTTAGCTACTGGGGACAGACACCAAAAACAACGGGAACTACGGACCTGCAGCCTGTGAAAAGCAGACCCCAAACACAGTAAGATAAGCAAAATTAAAAGACAGAAAAACACACAGCAGATGAAGGAGCAAGATAAAAACCCACCAGACTTAATAAATGAAGAGGAAATAGGCAGTCTACCTGACGAAGAATTCAGAATAATGATAGTAAAGATGACCCAAAATCTTGGAAATAGAATAGAGAAAATGCAAGAAACATTTAACAAGGCCCTAGAAGAACTAAAGAGGAAACAAGCAATGATGAACAACACAATAAATGAAATTAAAAGTACTCTAGAAGGGATCAATAGCAGAATAACTGAGGCAGAAAAATGGATAAGTGACCTGGAAGATAAAATAGTGGAAATAACTACTGCAGAGCAGAATAAAGAAAAAAGAATGAAAAGAACTGAGGACAGTCTCAGAGACCTCTGGGACAACATTAAACGCACCAACATTCGAATTATAGGGGTTCCAGAAGAAGAAGAGAAAAAGAAAGGGACTGAGAAAATATTTGAAGAGATTATAGTTGAAAACTTCCCTAATATGGGAAAGGAAATAGTTAATCAAGTCCAGGAAGCACAGAGAGTCCCATACAGGATAAATTCAAGGAGAAATACGCCAAGACACATATTAATCAAACTGTCAAAAACTAAATACAAAGAAAGCATATTAAAAGCAGCAAGGGAAAAACAACAAATAACACACAAGGGAATCCCCATAAGGTTAACAGCTGATCTCTCAGCAGAAACTCTACAAGCCAGAAGGGAGTGGCAGGACATACTGAAAGTGATGAAGGAGAAAAACCTGCAACCAAGATTACTCTACCCAGCAAGGATCTCATTCAGATTTGATGGAGAAATTAAAACCTTTACAGACAAGCAAAAGCTGAGAGAGTTCAGCACCACCAAACCAGCTTTACAACAAATGCTAAAGGAACTTCTCTAGGCAACAAGCACAAAAGAAGGAAAACACCTACAATAACAAACCCAAAACAATTAAGAAAATGGAAATAGGAACATACATATCGATAATTACCTTAAGTGTAAATGAATTAAATGCTCCCACCAAAAGACACAGAATGGCTGAATGGATACAAAAACAAGACCCATATACATGCTGTCTACAAAAGACCCACTTGGACCTAGGGACACATACAGACTGAAAGTGAGGGGATGGAAAAAGATATTCCATGCAAATGGAAATCAAAAGAAAGCTGGAGTAGCAATTCTCATATCAGACAAAATGGACTTTAAAATAAAGACTATTACAAGAGACAAAGAAGGACACTACATAATGATCAAGGGATCGATCCAAGAAGAAGATATAATAATTGTAAATATTTATGCACCCAACGTAGGGGCACCTCAATACATAAGGCAAATACTAACAGCCATAAAAGGGGAAATCGACAGTAACACAATCATAGTAGGGGACTCTAACAGCCCACTTTCACCAATGGACAGATCATCCAAAATGAAAATAAATAAGGAAACACAAGCTTTACATGATACATTAAACAAGATGGACTTAACTGATATTTATAGGACATTTCATCTGAAAACAACAGAATACACATTTTTCTTAGGTGCTCATGGTACATTCTCCAGGATAGATCATATCTTGGGTCACAAATCAAGCCTTGGTAAATTTAAGAAATTTGAAATTGTATCAGGTATCTTTTCTGCCCACAACGCTATGAGACTAGATATCAATTACAGGAAAAGATCTGTAAAAAATACAAACACATGGAGGCTAAACAACGCACTACTTAATAACCAAGAGATCACTGAAGAAATCAAAGAGGAAATCAAAAAATACCTAGAAACAAATGACAATGAAAACACAATGACACTAAACCTATGGGATGCAGCAAAAGCAGTTCTAAGAGGGACTTTATAGCTATACAAGCCTACCTTAAGAAACAAGAAATATCTCAAATAAACAACCTAACCTTACACCTAAAGCAAACAGAGAAAGAAGAACCAAAAAACCCCAAAGTTAGCAGAAGGAAAGAAATCATAAAGATCAGATCAGAAATAAATGAAAAAGAAATGAAGGAAACAACAGCAAAGATCAATAAAACTAAAAGCCAGTTCTTTGAGAAGATAAACAAAATTGATAAACCATTAGCCAGACTCATCAAGAAAAAAAGGGAGAAGACTCAAATCAATAGAATTAGAAATGAAAAAGGAGAAGTGACAACTGACACTGCAGAAATACAAAGGATCATGAGAGATCACTACAAGCAACTATGTGCCAATAAAATGGACAACATGGAAGAAATGGACAAATTCTTAGAAATGGACAACCTGCTGAGACTGAACCAGGAAGAAATAGAAAATATGAACAGACCAATCAAAAGCACTGAAACTGAAACTGTGATTAAAAATCTCCCAACAAACAAAAGCCCAGCACCAGATGGCTTCACAGGCGAATTCTTTCAAACATTTAGAGAAGAACGAACACTTATCCTTCTCAAACTCTTCCAAAATATGACAGAGGGAGGAACACTCCCAAACTCATCCTACGAGGCCACCATCACCCTGATACCAAAACCAGACAAAGATGTCACAAAGGAAGAAAACTACAGGCCAATATCACTGATGAACATAGATGCAAAAATCCTCAACAAAATCCTAGCAAACAGAATCCAACAGCACATTAAAAGGATCATACACCATGATCAAGTGGCGTTTATTCCAGGAATGCAAGGGTTCTTCAATATACGCAAATCAATCAACGTGATACACCATATTAATAAATTGAAGGAGAAAAACCATATGATCATCTCAATAGATGCAGAGAAAGCTTTTGACAAAATTCAGCAGCAATTTATGATGAAAACCCTGCAGGAAGTAGGCATAGTGGGAACTTTTCTCAACATAATAAAGGCCATATATGACAAACTCACAGCCAACATCGTCCTCAGTGGTGAAAACCTGAAACCATTTCCACTAAGATCAGGAACAAGACTAGGTTGCCCGCTCTCACCACTCTTATTCAACATAGTTTTGGAAGATTTAGCCACAGCAATCAGAGAAGAAAAAGAAATAAAAGGAATCCAAATCGGAAAAGAAGAAGTAAAGCTGTCACTGTTTGCAGATGACATGATACTATACATAGAGAATCCTAAAGATGCTACCAGAAAACTACTAGAGCTAATCAATGAATTTGGTAAAGTAGCAGGATACAAAATTAATGCACAGAAATCTCTGGCATTCCTATACACTAATGATGAAAAATCTGAAAGTGAAATCAAGAAAACACTCCCATTTACCATTGCAACAAAAAGAATAAAATATCTAGGAATAAACCTACCTAAGGAGACAAAAGACCTGTATGCAGAAAATTATAAGACACTGATGAAAGAAATTAAAGATGATACAAACAGATGGAGAGATATACCATGTTCTTGGATTGGAAGAATCAACATTGTGAAAATGACTCTACTACCCAAAGCAATCTATAGATTCAATGCAATCCCTATCAAACTACCACTGGCATTTTTCACAGAACTAGAACAAAAAATTTCACAATTTGTATGGAAACACAAAAGACCCCGAATAGCCAAAGCAATCTTGAGAACAAAAAATGGAGCTGGAGGAATCAGGCTGCCTGACTTCAGACTATACTACAAAGCTACAGTAATCAAGACAGTATGGTACTGGCACAAAAACAGAAAGATAGATCAATGGAATAGGATAGAAAGCCCAGAGATAAACCCATGCACATATGGTCACCTTATCTTTGATAAAGGTGGCAGGAATATACAGTGGAGAAAGGACAGCCTCTTCAATAAGTGGTGCTGGGAAAACTGGACAGGTACATGTAAAAGTATGAAATTAGATCACTCCCTAACACCATACACAAAAATAAGCTCAAAATGGATTAAAGACCTAAATGTAAGGCCAGACACTATCAAACTCTTAGAGGAAAACATAGGCAGAACACTCTATGACATAAATCACAGCAAGATCCTTTTTGACCCACCTCCTAGAGAAATGGAAATAAAAACAAAAATAAACAAATGGAACCTAATGAAACTTCAAAGCTTTTGCACAGCAAAAGGAAACCATAAACATGACCAAAAGACAACCCTCAGAATGGGAGAAAATATTTGCAAATGAAGCAACTGACAAAGGATTAATCTCCAAAATTTACATGCAGCTCATGCAGCTCTAACAAAGAAACAAGCAACCCAATCCGAAAATGGGCAGAAGACCTAAACAGACATTTCTGCAAAGAAGATATACAGATTGGCAACAAACACATGAAAGAATGCTCAACATCATTAATCATTAGAGAAATGAAAATCAAAACTACAATGAGATATCATCTCACACCGGTCAGAATGGCCATCTTCAAAAAATCTAGACAAAATAAATGCTGCAGAGGTTGTGGAGGAAAGGGAACCCTCTTGCACTGTTGGTGGGAATGTAAATTGATACAGCCACTATGGAGAACAGTATGGAGGTTCATTAAAAAACTAAAAATAGAACTACAATACGACCCAGCAATCCCACTACTGGGCATATACCCTGAAAAAACCATAATTCAAAAAGAGTCATGTACCACAATGTTCACTGCAGCTCTATTTACAATAGCCAGGACATGGAAGCAACCTAAGTGTCCATCAACAGATGACTGGATAAAGAAGATGTGGCACATATATACAATGGAATATTACTCAGTCATAAAAAGAAATGAAATTGAGTTATTTGTAGTGAGGTGGATGGACCTAGAGTCTGTCATACAGAGTGAATAAGTCAGAAAGAGAAAAACAAATACCATATGCTAACACATATATATGGAATCTAAGAAAAAAAAAAAGGTCATGAAGAACCTAGGGGTAAGACGGGAATAAAGACACAGACCTACTAGAGAATGGACTTGAGGATACAGGGAGGGGGAAGGGTAAGCTGGGATGAAGTGAAAGAGTGGCATGGACATATACACACTACCAAATGTAAAACAGATAGCTAGTGGGAAGCAGCCACATAGCACAGGGACATCAGCTCGGTGCTTTGTGACCACCTAGAGGGGTGGGATAAGGAGGGTGGGAGGGAGGGAGACCCAAGAGGGAAGAGATATGGGGATATATGTATATGTATAGCTGATTCACTTTGTTATAAAGCAGAAACTAACACACCATTGCAAAGAAATTATACTCCAATAAAGATGTTAAAAAAAAAAACCAAAC
>NW_006785319.1:3087420-3087781 GCF_000442215.2 Lipotes vexillifer
GAGGACTCAGGCCCCACACACTTGGAGAGGAGGCCCAGACTCTGCGGCCAGGCCAGGAGCCTGATCTCTTTTCCTTTGTAGCTCTTCCCACAGTAATAAGTAATTCTGTGTGCACTTGTTAATTTATGTTCTCTCCCAAGCCCTCATCTCTGAGGACAGCAGCTATGCCATGCTCCTCTTGGCTGCGTCCTCGTGGCCTGCAACATAGCCTGGCTGAGGGCAGGCCTCCAGTAAATATGCGGTGCCATTGGATTGTGTACTTTTTTTTTTTGCTGTACGCGTGCCTCTCACTGTTGCGGCCTCTCCCGTTGCGGAGCACAGGCTCCGGATGCGCAGGCTCAGCGGCCATGGCTCACGGGCC
>NW_006785319.1:3087830-3105657 GCF_000442215.2 Lipotes vexillifer
CGGACTCTCAACCACTGTGCCACCAGAGAAGCCCCGGATTGTGTATTTTTAATGGAGAAGTTTGTGGTGTGTGAATTACGTCTGAACAAAGCTATTTTTAAAAAGACATTACCATTAAAACAAGTAAACTAATTAAACACTAAAGAGAATTACTATACGGTGGCATTTAATGTAGTTAGGAACAATGTCTGAGTTGCATGTCTATTGACATGGGACAATACTCAAGAGACACCATGCAAACGAGTTTTGCTAAAGCAGTTTATTTATACAATATGACCCCGGTGTTGTTTGTTTGCTTTTGGATTTTTTTTTTTTTTTTTTTTTTTTTTTTTTAAAAAAAAGGATATATCCACGTTTAACCAGTATTTTTGAATGCCCATACTTGTGGGCACAGTTATAAGTGTTTGTGACCCATCAGTGAATAAAGACACTTGTTATCATGGGGCTTACATTCTAGCACGGGAGGTTTACCACAAATAATAAGCACAACACACAAGTACACCATATAGCCTGTGAGATGGGACAAAGGGCCATGGGGGGGGTCACCTGGCAGAGAGGGTTGGGAGGCTGGCGAGGAACATGGTGCAGCCTGAAATTAAGGTGCTAGCCTGCTCCTTGAGAAGGTGAGCAAAGACTCAAGTGGGCGTTAGCCAAGCAGGTGTCTGAGGGGGTTGCGAGACCTCAGGTTTGAGCCTCTTCGGTTCAGGGGACAGCCAGGGGACCAGTGTGGCTGCAGCAGAGCAAACCAGAGGGACCCACTGGGAGAGCAGGGTGGGGTGGCCGGAGCATCTTGTTGCCGAGGTGAAGACGGTGGCTTTCACTCTCCGAGAGAGTGGAAGAACCATGGTGGGATTGCGACCACAAGACAGAGGGAACCTCCAGTCTGAGTGGGTGGCTCTGGCTGTGGAATTGAGGGGAACAGGCAGGGAGGCCTGTCCAAAGGCTACTACAGTAACCCAGGCCCGGGAGGATGGCGGCTCGGACCAGGCAGAGGGCAGACAGGTCGTTAGGAGAGGCTGCTGTCCAGGTTTTTAAAACAGAGCCAAGGAGGTCTCCTAATGGACTGAATGTGAGGGGTGACAGGAGGAATCAAAACCCCCAGTTTTTCATCTAAGCAACTGGGAGTGGAGTTGACAACCACAAAGAGGAAGCAAAGGATGAAGCCAGTATGAAAGAAGGAACTGGGGCTTAGCCTTGGACGTGTCAGTTTTGAGGAGCCTGCCAGGCATCTGTGCGTCACTGTCTGCAGTGGCCTCTCACAAAGTATCTGCTGACCAGAGTCTGGGAACCACTTCCCCGGAATCCCTTCTCCATCAGTCAGCCAATGAGAGGCCTCAGATATGAGGCCCGATTCCCTGGGAGTGGTTGTAGCCAGAGGGAGGTTGGCAGTGGCTTCTGAGTGAGCTCTGTGATAACTGCCCACATCTGGGATGCTGGTGGGTGCCTGTTACCCACAGCATCTTTTTTTTTAAAATTTATTTATTATGCATTTATTTATTTTTGGCTGCATTGGGTCTTAGTTGCTGCGTGCGAGCTTTCTCTAGCTGTGGCGAGCCGGGGCTACTCTTCATTGCGGTGTGTGGGCTTCTCATTGCAGTGGCTTCTCTTGTTGCAGAGCATGGGCTCTAGGCACGCAGGCTTCAGTAGTTGTGGCACGTGGGCTCAGTAGTTGTGGCTCATGGGATCTAGAGCGCAGGTGCAGCAGCTGTGGCGCACGGGCTTAGTTGCTCCGTGGCATGTGGGATCTTCCTGGACCAGGGCTCGAATACTCACATCATCTTCAGGACAGTATACTGCGGGAGCCTGAGGGAGCTGGCCAGAGGACCCTGACACCTGGTGGCTTCCAGTGTGTGCTTGCTGCAGGTGAAACAGAGTGGCAGCTTGGCTAACTGTCCCTCCCCGAGGCCTTCTCACCATGGTCTCAAGTCCCAAGCCCTTGTACAGTCTATGTACTCCATGCAGAGAGCACCATCTCTTTTCCTGACAGAACACCCAGATGGAGGCATGGATGAAGCGGCTGCAACTGTCCACCTGGAGTCTGGAGAGACGTTGGGGCTGGAGGTGAGACTTGGGGTTACCCCATCAGGTCCGGCTGCTCACCACTCAAAAAGCAACACTCGAGAGAGAGAAATGTTGCTAGAAAGGAAAGGTTCCTTTAAGCAGGATGCCGGCAACGTGGGGAGATGGTGGACTCAGTGTTCCCCCCAAACCACTTCTGAGAGTCTGTTCGGCCTTGGAAGTTTTCAAGGGAAGGAGGGGAGTAATCACTGAGCTGGGGGTCAGGGTCCTCGCCGTCCGCCACCGTGTGCAGGCCCGTGGAATCCTCGCCATCTGCCTCTAGGTGTGCTCTCGGTCACGCCGTTTGCTGGGGAGATTACTGAAGGGGAAGCTTGGGAAGAGACCTGGTCACCCGTTAATTACTTCTCTCCTCCCCCTTTGATCTGCAGAAAGAACCGGTACGTTAGGCAAAGTATTGCGTGATCTAGAGACTTGAAAGGTGTGCTTGGGCCGGAGATGAGTAGAGCCTGGGATGCCTGGTGAAAAGTCACGATACAGCTCTGCTAAAGTGACAAGGAAAGGGGCTTCCTGCTGAGGGCGGTTTCCTGCAAAGAGCTGCTTACACAGTCTTAACACATTGCTTGGCAGGTCACAGCTTCTAAACCACCTTGAACTTGAATGACTACCAGATAGAGAGAGAGGAGCCTGGGGAAGCCGACAGACAGCTGCAACGAGGGGGCGGCCAAGTCAGACCAGGAGGAGGAAGGAGGCAAAGAGCCAGGCCAGTGTGCGCTCTGGAAGCCAGAGGACAAAGGGCAAAGGTCAGGAGAGAACACCCGCCGTGCCCGGTGCTGCTGAGGTCAGGTGGTGCTGAGGCCGAGGACCGACCCATGCGTCATGCAGAGCAGGGTCACCGGTCACCTGGACGAAAGCTTCGTGGCGTAGAGGCGGCGAGAAAAGCTGATTGGAGGGGGCTTGGCCCAGAGTGGGAGGGAAAGACCCCACACAGCTGCGTTCACTGTAAACACCTGGCAACGTGCAGGAAAATGTGAGCAGGCAGTGTGCCCTTGTCAGGAGGTTCCAGGTGAGGTCCCGTCCCCTGCACCTCTTTACTGAGGAGCTAAAAATGATCATGCAAATCCGTCTATAATAAGTGAAAATACAATGATCAACATCCCCCTCTAAATGCTTCAACCACAAGCAGCCCGTGCTGGCCTGCGGCTGACTGAGTCCCGGGGGCTCAGGTCTGAGCCATAGAAAGTGTAGGTCAAATTCAATGGTACGTGAGACAGTCCAGTACATAACAGTTCAACTGTTGCAAAGTAACAGTCCCCAGGTGGTGCCCACCTTCTCCTGATTCCCAAGAAGACCAGACAACGCACATCCGGTCTACTGTTCCCTAACTTCAGTGATGGAGAACTGTGAAATTAATGAGGCCCCTGACAACTTGAAGATTCTTTTCAGTAATTCAAACAGACGTTTATGGAACACTTTCTAGGCAGCAAGAACGCGCTAAACGCCACTTTTAAGGAGATGAATGGGGTTGCCAAACGCTTACTCTACACTGTGGCCACATTTACCCAGGATGAGCACAGTGCCAGCCACACCCACACTGGTCAGCTCCACTGAGAAGCAGGCAAAGCAGAAATTTCAGGCACTTGAAGCTCAGAAGACCTAAAAAGGTAAAAAACCTGGGGAAATCCAACTGTAACACAACACATAAAACAGCCGCGTAAGGGACCTTATTACTGGGGTTGACACAGTCAGGGGACTTTCTCGCAGGGCTCTGGACAGGGTCCTGTCCTGACCTCGTGCTCCCAGCACCTCCCCCGGTCACTGTGTATGGTTATCACTTAATTAACACTTATTGCACTAATTATCTCCCTTGCTCTCTTTCCTGAGTCATGACAATTACCCCTCTTTCTAGCAAATACAAAGTCAGGTTTAATGAGTACAGACGAATCAACAGCCGAATCAACATGGAGAAGCTTCAAATGCTCGCAGGATCCACCGACGTTTCTCTCCAGCCTCAAGGCGGTTTCTATGCTGTTCATGGTGATGCCCTAAACATCCAGTCCCTGGGATTGCAGTCTGCCTGCCCACGAAGCGGGTCTTCAAAGTACAACAGGGAAGAAAAAGAGGACTAAAAGCCAGGTTGGGTGACACAGATGAGGTGAAAAGTCACAGGGCTGTATCTTGGCGAGTCTTTGAACTGCTGACGATGGACACGCACAGCAGAGTCTTACAGTCAGGAGGCCAAGTGCTTTCCCACAATTACCTGACTTAATGCTCAAGGCAACCCAGAGGAGTCATCAGCCCTACTTCACAGATGAGGAAGCCAAGGTTCTGGGACACCTGGGGGATGAATGACCCTGGGCTAGGCTTAGGGCCAGACAGAGGAGTGGGGGAAGCCCAGCTGGGGTCCTCCACAGGGACATGGCGGCTGCACCAGTGTGTGTGTGCAATGTGGTCAGGAAAGAAGAGGCAGAGGAGTGAGACTCTGCAGGAGGGTTGGCTGCATTTATGGGCCGACTTGGCACACAACTGCTCAAGAGAAAGAAGCCTGATTGGAACTTGGACTCTGTATCAAAGGCCCAGAAATATACAGCCCTAGATTTATCATCAACAGTCATCAGAAGGGAAGAATAAACATGAAAGGCTTGTGGGAATGACAATGGTTAGGATGTTCAAGCTTCAATAATTCATGACAGCCTGGGAAATCTCAGAAGTCCATATGTAGGATTGCTTCAAACTGTATCACATTCTTTTTTTCTTAAATTATATTTATTTACTTTTGGCTGCGTTGGGTCTTCATTGCGGTGTGCGAACTTCTCATTGCAGTGGCTTCTCTTGTTGTGGAGCATGGGCTCTAGGCGCACGGGCTTCAGTAGTTGTGGCACGTGGGCTCAGTAGTTGCGGCTCGCGGGCTCTAGAGCACAGGCTCAGTAGCTGTGGCGCACGGGCTTAGTTGCTCCGTGGCATGTGGGATCTTCCCGGACCAGGGCTCGAACCCGTGTGTCCTACATTGGCAGGCGGATTCATAACCACTGCGTCACCAGGGAAGTCCCACATTACATTCTTTGGCTGTAATGAAAAATGCCCAGGTTATCTGAAATGTAGACTGAAGTAACAAGCCTTGACCAGCAGGTGGCAGGCTTGCCTCATGATGACTTCAAAAGCTCACAGAAAGGATGACAGTAAATTTCTGATTCTGAGTGATACCACCACAAAAATCCAAATGTCTCTCATATTTAGCAGGAATTATGAACGCAGCACTGTTTAATCATACTATGGCCTTGAGTTTCATGAATAATGTCTGAATCTGTTCATTCAATTAACTGCAAGAATACAAGATAATACATGTAGGTATTAAGTGAATTAATTGTCAAGACATTTCTGCACACTCCACATAATGCATAATGTCTAGGCCATTCTGTCATAGAGGGAGGAAGTAATATATTTAAACATTGATTTTCCCATTAAGATATTTAACATATTTTGTCTTCCTATGTGAGGCCTGTCACTAACTGTATATTGCATACTCCTGGGTCTCATTTAATTAAAAAAAAGTTCAAGTTTTCATCAAAAAGTTCAGGTTTTCATTCATTGTAGAGAAATAACAAAATTTACTTTTAACTTTTCAGAAAGATTAATATGTGGCTGTGATTTTTATAATATTTAAAAGTATATTTCATATAGTACTCAAAATTAAAATGGTAAACCTTGTAGGACAATCATGGTAAGTATATGTTTACTCTCAAAATATTTGCTGAGTCTAGTCCAGTAAGATAACACATTTTCCTCTGTTGACCTTATTTACATTAAGTCAACCTCTGGCTTCCCTATCTGGTGTGACAGGTCAACAAGTATGGCCCTGCCCCAGAAGGAAGTTGGCATGAAGCAGGAAAGAGAAGGTTCCCGCCTTCAAGGAGCCCATAGCCTTGTTATACAGATGAGACCATCAGAGTCTTATGTCCCTGGGAGTTTTCTAAAGCTCTCAAAGGTATGATTGCACCTACAGTCCCAACAAAAGACTTAACGTCATCAAGGTGCAGAATGTCAGCGAGTTTCACATTTAGGTAAAGAAAGGCCAGCCAGGCACTCATTACCTGGGTCACCCATTACCACGCACTCCACAGCCCAGCCCCATACGTCCACTCTTCAAAATCCAGGTGATTAAAACCTGTATTTCAGGGGACTTCTCTGGCAATCTAGCGGTAAGACTCCACACTTCCACTGCAGGGGGCCCAGGTTCAATCTCTGGTCTGGGAACTAAGATCCCGCCTGCTGTGTGGCATGGTCAAAAACCAAACCAAACCAAAACAAAACAACCCACATTGTATTTCAGAAAAATTTTACATGCCTATGTATCAGACTTCATTTTAATAACAGAACCAGAAATCTTTCCATCAACAAATGCCAGGAGACTAATAAATGCACGGTGTGATTAAAACATAAGATGGTGTGTACATTTCAAATTTCAGTGAATAAAAGTCAGGAGACAGAAGGAACCAAGTTACTAAAGGCTGGTGGTACAGAGTCGGGCCGTCTGCTGGTGAGAACAGCTAGGGAAAGTTTCCTGGTAGTGACGGAGGTGGGCTGGAGCCAGGAGGATGGGCAGAGTCAGAGAAAGAAGGACCACTGCGACTGGAGAGACACAGGGGCAAACAAAGGAGCTTTAATTATTTTGCAGCATTTGAAGGACCCTTTACCTGATTTAATTTTTAAAATAATACGATCTTCACTGCCCACTGATCTCACGTGCAAAATAATCAGGTTGCATCCAACCGTCTCCCAAGACCCTACTGGGTCTACCCCTCCATAAGCTAAGTATCTTCATGCCGATCACACTCTTATGTACTGAGCTGTGTCCCCCAAAATTCATATACTGAAGTCCTGACGCATCCTTCCCCAGAGGGACAACGGCCCTACTGACACCGTGATCTTGGATTTCTAGCCTCCAGAACTAAGAAACAAGTTTCCCTTTAAGCCACTCAGTTTGTGGTACGTAGTAACAAACTACTTGTTAGCAAACTACTAACACACAAAAACCAAAATTCACTACCTTCATCTCAATATTTGGTATGTATAAACATACACGGTGAAATCCAACATAAGTATTCAAATGGAGTCAGCCATTAGAATTACAGATCAGGGGGGAAAAAAAACTGTTTCCTGCAGAGGCTGGCTAAATTCAAAGAGTCTGGGTAAAGCCTCTTTTGCTGCCTTAAAAATCAAGCATGGCTGCTGGTGGCAGCCTGTGAAATAACCAAGGGGCCGATGAGGCCACCCTGTGGGCTCCACATCACGTGGAGGGCCGCTCGCATCACTGCTCTGTCCATCATCGGCTTGTATGGAGCATCAAGGTATTCACACTGCTTTCCCTGAGAAGTTCTTCTTGCTCTTGGTCAAGCAGGGCATCCGCTGGCATAGGGACCACCTCGTGTGGCAGAGCTGGGCTTTCAGCTCCGATGACAACCTGAAAGATGGCCCAGGATGCCGCGACCCTGACTCTAACCCTCACACCCTCTGTCCGGTGGCAGTACCATGCCGATTCTGAAAACACTGGCCACGATTCTTTGTGTCTTGGGTGACTTATTAATAGACACCCCTATTTCCAAAAAGGATTTGAGGTAACTTAAAAAAAAACACCTGGCCAACATGTACATTATAAACTGTTACACGTTTTATAAGGTCTGCTCTTATGGGATTGTAAGGTCTCAGATACCTCCTGGAAACATCTGTCTGTGCTCCTAGATCAACATGTGTTTCAAACTCTGAAATAAGTTTTATCGGCCAGGACATCATCCTCTACACACAGCAGATAATCACAGGTAAACCGATTAGTGTCCATGGCAGAGAAAGGGGGGAAAAGTTCTCACTCATTCTTATGATCTGCTAATCACATTCCCCTATAACAGGCTCCGTAACACAATATAATTCCTTATATTGCAGGAAAACTTACTTCGTGGAAAAAAAATATTTTTTATGTTTCTAACTTATTCTTGAGTATACTCAATGGTGATCAAACTTTTTTTAAAAAACTATGGTAAGAGCCAAATATATAACAGGAAAACAAGGAGTGCAAAAAGAAATAGGAAAAATGGAAATGAATGGAGTGAGTCAATTTTTCTAGGGAAATAACCATCCAAGCACTACAATTCCTGACAAGTTTTTTGTACAGAGAAAAGCAATTCAAGAAAAGAGGCAGGAGTATTTTTAAGATAATTTTCAAAGAAAAAATCAGAATCCAAGAGTTTCAGTGTGAACACATAAATCATAGGCTTTTTCTGTAGGAGATCTTTGGAATTATCCTAAAGGATCTCAAAACAAGCATAAGCCCAGAACCGTCTCTTCAAAAGCTGTATCTCTGGTACTTGCACTGGAATCAGTCCCATAAACACCACATACAAACGACCCCATGGCAGTACCGCGCGCTCTACTCTGAAAGCTTCATTCAGTGCATCCTCACAAAAAGGAAGCTTCTCTGCCCCCTCCCAGCAGCACCTGCACTCAGGTGACACGAACGCTGCTACTCCCCCTTAGACAGTCTCCCCATGACCCTGCTGTCAGCTGATGGCTCCACTGGGAGACAGGAGTCTGGGAAAGACCATGTTCCAGACAAATGTTTTCTGGAAATGTACTGTCTAGGCAGCCCAGGCTGCTATAACAAAATTCCCCAGGCTGGGGGCTTAAACAGCAGATGCTATTATTGCAGTTTGGAGGCAGGGAGTCTGCAGCCAGGGCCGGCTTCCCGGGAAGCCCCCCTCCGCCTGCGTGGCTGCCTCTGCCATGTCCCCATGTTGGGGGAGGTCCTCTCCGGCTCTGCTCACAGGGGCACTAGCCTAGCAGGAGGGCTCTCCCTTCACCACCCGATTACCTCCCCACCATCCTAAGTCCATCCCACTGGGGGTTAGGCTTCCACATGGGACCTCTGGGCGGACAGGACTCTGTCCACAGCACAGAGAAGGATGGACCCAGCCCACCCGCCTTTGCGGTCCTGCCCACGGACATCACTCCTTGGCACACAGTTGGTACAAGCCCAGCAGGACTCCCAGCAGTGGGCTTGGGGTCTGCCCCCTCCCAGGTGCTGGGACGCGGGGACATCCACGCATAGGGCCCTGCAGGGCACACACTTGCACACAATGTCATGGCAAGTCGGGGAAGGACCAGACGCCCTGGTAAATGCAGGGCAGCTCAGATGGCAGGAGGGCACGGGTTGGGGAGAGACGCCCCTCGGCAGGATGGCCAGGGGACGCCGGCAGGACGAGCAGTATGCAGAGCCTCTGGCTTCTGAGGAACTCAGCACGTGGAGGTCCAGCTGCTCAGCCACCGAGGGACACCAGGCCGCCGGGAAGGGTTCGTTGTTGGGAATATGAAACTTAATTATTAAATTTAATAGAATTACTATTAATAAAAATTAAATGTAATTAATAAAAATGAGAAGACACCAAACTCACGGAGCTTATGGAATCCACACTCTCCACATGCAGTTCCTACCTGGCTCCCTGTACCTGGAGCCCTCTGTCAGCATGCCTCGGCGCTGGAAGACAAGCCGTTGTGGGCCCTGGTACTTAAGCCTAAACTTAAGCAGCATCCCTGGCATTTAAACCATCAGGTTGTTTCAGAGTAAATCTCGCACTGGCTTTGATCACCCAGGTTCCTGAGCAGGTTACAAACAGGACCCTGATGACACTTAGATTAGCAAGGTCATCGTTAAAAGAAAAGGTAGAGAAACACACAGTGCACTCGTACCTGTGGAGCAGGAATACTGCACCTCCGGTCCAAAGACAGTACTGATGATGCAATTCAGACATAAAATCAACGTCCAACTGCCCACCCGATCTTCCCAGTTTTCTAGTATCAGTGACAAGCTACACTCGTCCGCTCTGCCTCATATGCAACCTCCCATGACCATCTTAAAACCACAACAAAGTGAGGTTAAATTCCAGACATAAATGATACCCTGGCTTTACTGTCACGCTGGTGTGTCCTGTGACCTGAGAGCAGTAACCAACCAAACAAGCCTTTCTTGAACAGTTCAAGCTGGATCAACACAAGTGAGCGCAGCCAAGCTCCAGAATGGCCGCCTCTCACCTAACATAACTCAATCAAAGAACTGCCACGACTTCCAGGCTCCTTCACATCACAGAAACCCCACTTTTAGCACAAAAGGCAATGTGGTCTCTGACCCCGCATCTGACCCTTCCCTACGTGGGATGCAGAAAATGCAACTCCTTACGTTTAATCCTCATGGTGAAATGTACTAAAGAATACTAAAGGCTCCTTCACATCACAGAAACCCCACTTTTAGCACAAAAGGCAATGTGGTCTCTGACCCCGCATCTGACCCTTCCCTACGTGGGATGCAGAAAATGCAACTCCTTACGCTTAATCCTCATGGTGAAATGTACTAAAGAATAAAGGTTTAATATTAGGGCAGAACGAGTAGAGGGATTCCTTCAAGACCGTGGATAGAACTGCCCAGACATTTGTACAGAGACGTTCCTCTCATTCTCCCATTGGAGAGAGATTATATGCTCAAAGGGGAATGTTAAGCTTTACGGTCAAGGCAAGGGCTTTTCTAGAGTAATTTTTACTACATATTAATCTCAGAGATTAGCCATACATGAAAAGCCACCTCCCCAAATACCAACCTGCTTCTAATCAAATCATCATTCAGGCTTTTTAGGTAAACAACTATTCAAAAGGAAGTCATTGCCTTTCTTTCATGTACATTTCCTCATGAAGACTAGCTCACTTAAAACCACTATATATAAAATGGATAACTAATAAGGACCTACTGTATAGCACAGGGAACTCCACTCAACACTGTGTAATGACCTATATATATGGGAAAAGAATCTAAAAAAGAGTGGATATATGTGTATGTCCACTCACTTTGACTCACTTTGCTGTTCACCTGAAACTAACACATCATGGTAAACCAGCTATACTCCAAAAAAAAACTGTTTAAGTCACTCAAATTCAGGTTTTACTCAGCAGACACTGAGCCAGTACCAACCATGTGTAGGATAACACCCTGGATGCAGAGGCTGCACAGACAGGAGACGTGGCCTCCGTCCTCAAGGAGTTCCAACTAGTTTGGGGTGATGGGCAATGTGTGTTCAATGCCGTTTGCATGATAAAACAATTTTAATGTTGTGCCAGATAAAAATAAAATTCCTTAATTTGCTGTGTAGTAAAATTCTTTAGCCTGATTAAAAATGTGGCATTTGTTATTATTCGTTCTTGCTGTAACCCTGCCTGTCACAGCAAATGCATTCATCATGCTTAATGTTTTTATTAATCTCCCTACATAAATAACTCACGGGGTAAGAATCACTCTCCAATTTGTTTTATGGCTTAATAAAAAGGCACCCTAGTTCTTTCGTAAATGAACTGTCACTGTAAGTTATGCAATGTTCCTAAATTGTTAGACAAATCTGGCATATTAATTTCAGAATAAATTTAAATGTATGTATGAGACTCAATTTTCCCACTTATGTGCAGTATTAGTCTCACTGGCCCAAAATATTGCATCTAATGCGTTCTGAAAGTCACAGATTCTATGGCTAATTTCTTGCACTGACATTAAGAGTAAATTGTTCTAATGATTGTACAACACTGCCCCTTTAACACTTCAAGTGGGTACCATCACCTTAATGTTTAGGAGGATGCAGCTTGACAGTGTAGCAACTGAAAAATATTCTCACTCTAAAACGATCAATATGTGTTTATAGATATTAAAGATTCTGATTCCATGAAAACATTGCACTCACCTGACAAGAAGGTGAAGTGCGGACATACAGTCCCTCTTAAGCTCCTGTTTCCTATCTCTCCACAGTCCGCCGCAAGGAACCCAGGGCTCTCACTGAGACTCGGGATTGAGCTGCAGCTCAAAGAGGCTGCTGGCTTTGAGGGGCTTGAGGAAAGCCCAGGGGTACCCACAGGACACTGGGAATCCTCAACAGGGCTGGGTCAGGGTAACAGAGTCTAGCCCCAGAAACCAGCAGGTTATCAGCCTGTGCTCGGGGTGGGGAGGGGAGCAGAGGTGACAGGAGGGCAGCGGGAGGGTCATCCAGCCCCAATGCCAGGCCTTTTAATCCTCATGGTGAAATGTACTAAAGAATACTAAAGGCTCCTTCACATCACAGAAACCCCACTTTTAGCACAAAAGGCAATGTGGTCTCTGACCCCGCATCTGACCCTTCCCTACGTGGGATGCAGAAAATGCAACTCCTTACGCTTAATCCTCATGGTGAAATGTACTAAAGAATAAAGGTTTAATATTAGGGCAGAACGAGTAGAGGGATTCCTTCAAGACCGTGGATAGAACTGCCCAGACATTTGTACAGAGACGTTCCTCTCATTCTCCCATTGGAGAGAGATTATATGCTCAAAGGGGAATGTTAAGCTTTACGGTCAAGGCAAGGGCTTTTCTAGAGTAATTTTTACTACATATTAATCTCAGAGATTAGCCATACATGAAAAGCCACCTCCCCAAATACCAACCTGCTTCTAATCAAATCATCATTCAGGCTTTTTAGGTAAACAACTATTCAAAAGGAAGTCATTGCCTTTCTTTCATGTACATTTCCTCATGAAGACTAGCTCACTTAAAACCACTATATATAAAATGGATAACTAATAAGGACCTACTGTATAGCACAGGGAACTCCACTCAACACTGTGTAATGACCTATATATATGGGAAAAGAATCTAAAAAAGAGTGGATATATGTGTATGTCCACTCACTTTGACTCACTTTGCTGTTCACCTGAAACTAACACATCATGGTAAACCAGCTATACTCCAAAAAAAAACTGTTTAAGTCACTCAAATTCAGGTTTTACTCAGCAGACACTGAGCCAGTACCAACCATGTGTAGGATAACACCCTGGATGCAGAGGCTGCACAGACAGGAGACGTGGCCTCCGTCCTCAAGGAGTTCCAACTAGTTTGGGGTGATGGGCAATGTGTGTTCAATGCCGTTTGCATGATAAAACAATTTTAATGTTGTGCCAGATAAAAATAAAATTCCTTAATTTGCTGTGTAGTAAAATTCTTTAGCCTGATTAAAAATGTGGCATTTGTTATTATTCGTTCTTGCTGTAACCCTGCCTGTCACAGCAAATGCATTCATCATGCTTAATGTTTTTATTAATCTCCCTACATAAATAACTCACGGGGTAAGAATCACTCTCCAATTTGTTTTATGGCTTAATAAAAAGGCACCCTAGTTCTTTCGTAAATGAACTGTCACTGTAAGTTATGCAATGTTCCTAAATTGTTAGACAAATCTGGCATATTAATTTCAGAATAAATTTAAATGTATGTATGAGACTCAATTTTCCCACTTATGTGCAGTATTAGTCTCACTGGCCCAAAATATTGCATCTAATGCGTTCTGAAAGTCACAGATTCTATGGCTAATTTCTTGCACTGACATTAAGAGTAAATTGTTCTAATGATTGTACAACACTGCCCCTTTAACACTTCAAGTGGGTACCATCACCTTAATGTTTAGGAGGATGCAGCTTGACAGTGTAGCAACTGAAAAATATTCTCACTCTAAAACGATCAATATGTGTTTATAGATATTAAAGATTCTGATTCCATGAAAACATTGCACTCACCTGACAAGAAGGTGAAGTGCGGACATACAGTCCCTCTTAAGCTCCTGTTTCCTATCTCTCCACAGTCCGCCGCAAGGAACCCAGGGCTCTCACTGAGACTCGGGATTGAGCTGCAGCTCAAAGAGGCTGCTGGCTTTGAGGGGCTTGAGGAAAGCCCAGGGGTACCCACAGGACACTGGGAATCCTCAACAGGGCTGGGTCAGGGTAACAGAGTCTAGCCCCAGAAACCAGCAGGTTATCAGCCTGTGCTCGGGGTGGGGAGGGGAGCAGAGGTGACAGGAGGGCAGCGGGAGGGTCATCCAGCCCCAATGCCAGGCCTCAACCTGGTGCCGCCCCGAGGGGTGGGAGACTGGGGGTGGTTGAAGGCAAAGGACCCGCACCCTCCTCCATCACCCGCGACCCTGAGGACAGGGACGGGAGAGGAAGCGGAACAGGGTAACCGCGAGCCCCCGGAAGGTCGCATCACCCTGCGCTTTCAGCCTTCAGCCTCCTGGCCCCCCAGGCCCTGCCCGCAGAGAGGCCCACTCAGACCACAGCCTTCTCCCACAGGAAGTGAGGCCCTGGCGGACCCAGCGACAGGGGGCACTTTCGGAGAAGCTGCGGCTGCCATCCTGCTCTCTTAACTGGTTCCTGACAATATCTCACAAACACCAGAAAGGTGTATTTCATGTCTAAAAGCTGGCAATGCTAGAATGATGTAATTCTATGCTCCTAATTTGCCTGTCAGATCATATTTTGAATACTTTAATAACAACTACCATTTAAAGGAAACCTGAGCCAGAATCTCGTAAGAAATAAATCAATTCAACCCTTTCCACGTGCGGTCTCGGGAGCCATCCTGGACGCGAGGTCAGCGGGACCAGCCTGGCTTGACACCGGAGGTCTCAGCACTGACTTGGTTCCTCCTTTCCCTGGTAGTTTTCTCATGACTCTCCCCATGATACTACGAAAGGAAAGGAAATAACGCTCTCAAGAAGAAGTCGTGTGAGTCAAAACAAGCGAAAATAAGAGAGAGACAGAAAACCAGATTCAGCCTTCAGAACCAAAGCACCCAGGTAGTGGAAGGCAGTCATGGGAACCTGACAATGCAAACTCCATGCCGCAGCAGGAACGTGGTCTCCCCGCGGGACTAGCTTGATGCTCAGCTAGGACTGACACTTTCAGAGCTGTCCCCGGCTCTCCTGCTTCTCTGATGCCCTCAGGAGTCGGGGCCCAGCACCAGGTGAATTATAGGTTGGTAAGTGCCTAACAGATGATGAGGTACTACCTGCTGCGTCTCTTACGGGGAATAAGCAATAGCAGATTGTTAATGTAATTAAATGTAATATTCATGTACCAGCCAGAGATTCCTGAAGCTGCGCTGGTTAGCTCAGTCCATTTGCAGTCATTAGTACTACAGGCCAAAGCACAGTCACGCAATTATAAATCACTGAAATCAGCCACGTGGAGACAGCCGGGCAAAGCCCTCTCTTACTCCACTCTGATTGTTGCCGACATCGCCAGCCAATGTTACTAGGCATCTCAGCAATTCCTAGCTGCACTTCTCATCTGACCCTACACCCCACACTGTGGGCAGCAAATCGCAATTTCCATTCAACTTAAGCAAACTGGCTCGTTTAGTTCATACATACGATTACAACATTCCTCAAGTTTTCGGGATGGTTTATTCCAAGACACTTTTAGATTTCCTATTAAAGCAAAAGTAAAGGCTCATTGAAATTAATAGCAGAAATGCTGACCTATCACAGTAGAGAGCCCTTGAACCACGATGCTAAAAAAACCCAGCCACTTAGCAACCTCCTCCTGCAAACATTTTCATGAACTCAGCCATACACTCATCCAGGATATATTTGCAGCTCTGCTTTTTTGCCAGCTGACCCAAATCAGGGAGGAACAGCCTGGTAACCGACCTGAAACACTTCATCAGAAAGAAAAGCCGAATCAAGATGACACAGACGGAAGCCAAAGTCTAGATGGCATTTCCCACTAACCAGGTGAATGACAGATTTTGTATTTTTACACGCCTGCCTCCGAGATACTCCAACCTGTAGTTCTAACACCAATTTCAACACGTGATTCAACAAAATCGATGGGCATCAATTACACGCCAGAACCTACACGAGATGAGACTGAAAAGACTACTAAAGAGAAGCTGCAGAGTTTGTGTCCGCCTGACTCGCAGCGGTGGTCCAGAAGGAGAGCCCCGTGCCCTCAGCCGGACAGTTCGGCTGTACCAACCCCCGCCCGTGTCAGCCCCAGCCCGTGGTGACGCATCACGTGTGGATGTCCAGCGCCTCCACGCTGCCCGCTGCGGAGCCCCCTCCCCCGGCAGGGCCTGGGCTTGGGCCACCGGCTCCCTGGACCCTAACCTCGGCCGGCAGACGGGACGGCTCCAGAGGAAGACGGTACCCAAGTAAAAGCAAGGTCTCCCACCTCCCAGTCCTTCAAATCTCCTGTGAAAACCAGCTCTTTCCACCTTCTGTGGGGCGAGCATCTCACTCTCCCCATTCCTGCCTCGGGAGGGCCCCTTCCCCCGGCCCCTCCCACCCACCACGTGGCTTCGTAACCCCCGTCAGCCGTCTTGGCCTCTGCCCGCCCGGCTCGGCTCAGCTCAGCCGCCCCTCGGGGCTCCCCCCTCGCCTGCGTCCCTGCTGGAGCCCCTGGGTCCACTTTTCATCACATGTATCCACGGACGGAATTTCCTTTCCTTCCCTTCCCTCTTAATTCTAGCAAATGACTGCTGAGAAAAGCGCGAGGCGTGAAATCGCCAGCACAGAAATCACAACTCGACTCTCCGAGCTCACCTTGGAGTCCTCATTGTGCAGGGGTCCCGGTCACTCCTACGCAGGTCAGAGAGGCTGCCGACAGTCTCCTGGCAGGGCCCAGGGCTTCCAGCCGCACCTGACCTGGGCGCAGGGCCTCCCAAGCCGCTGTGCTCCTGGAGAACACCTCGGCATCCCTGGGTGTCTCTCTCCCATGTACTGACCAGTGATGTGTTTGTTAGTTTCATGACACGGGTCACCCAACTTTGACCCATGCTGGCAAAGTGGATGTTTGGCCTTCCCTCCTTCCCGAGGAAATTATAAACTCAAAGACCAGGACACCGAGCTATGCACAAGACCTAACTTCCTCAGAATCTAAGGGAAATGCAGCTGTGAAGTCCGTTTTCGCAACGCCCCTGCCCCTGGACCCGCCCCACCTCCCAGGCAGCCTCTCCCGGCTCTTCACGGAGAGGAAGAGCCCGCCTCTGCCTTTCCCACCGCCTCTCAGGAAGGTCCTGCACACGGAGGTGACCCCCGGATCCATCCCTTCTCCTGCCAATACCCCGTGTCCCTAAATCCAAGTCACCGTCGGGAGTGAAACCCCAAGGGGGCAGCAGGCTTAGCTGGAAGGTGACCAGGGCCTTGCTGTGGCCTCAGAAAACAATCAGGGAGGGCGGGACCCCCAGCTGGGTCACCGGGCTGCACGCAGCCCTTTGCTCTGCGGTTCCTGGCTAACTGGTTAGACAACACATGTGCACACACCCCTCAAAGGACCAACATCAGGGCTCCGTCTACACCCAGATGAGGAAGGAGTATTTTCCTAACCCTGACTCAGACTTCTCAAGAAGCTTCGCCCTCCTCAGCCAGCAAGTCACAGGGTTGTGGAGAGAAAGGCTTGCTTCCTTCCATTCCTCCCCCGCCCCCTCCTCACTGGCCCGGTCAGGCTCCCACAGCTGGAGAGTCCCACAGCTCTTCCTGGCCTCTTCCAGGAAGGGGTCAGGTCAGAGCCTCCACGGCCCACTACCCGTGCCAAGGGGGCTGCCCTGAGAACACAGGTGCTGGGGAATCACACGTTGCCTAAGAGGCCACCAAGTAAAGCCCCGAGCAGCTCAACACACCCATGAGCAAGCAGCTGCCTTACCTCATGCTGGTCTAGATCCCCAGACTCCCCAGCACAAGCCCCTGCTGTTTAACACGCACAAACACGGGTAACGCTTCAGAAACGGGCCAACTCTCTCCCCACCCACGTGCTTCTCTCCACCAGAGAAAACCAGTACACGGGCTACTTACTTGAAGTTCTGGGCTAATACTTTGTTTTTTTTCCTTTTATCCATATGACTTACAACTGTGTTTCTCAAATGTATCCAGAATCACCTGGAGGGCTTGTTAAACTCGCTGCAGCCGCCTCCCCAGCCCCCCCCCCCCCC
>NW_006785319.1:3105835-3109155 GCF_000442215.2 Lipotes vexillifer
CCCCCCCCCCCCCCCCCCCCCCCCCCCGGCTCCGTCCACTCTGCTCAGGAGGTCTGCGTGGGTTAAGCCTCCCCGGTGAATCTGAAGCAGGTGGCCAGTCACCCCACAGTCAGCTGGAAGTGCTCTTGGAAGGGAATACAAGCTAGCCGAACTGCAAAAAGCATGTTCCTTTCTAAATGGTTAACCTGCCCTGTGTGCCATACTCTCATTAGAAAAAAAATCAAACACAATCTATTCTAGGGTGTAACCTGTAATTAGAAGCTAATGACTACACTGTAAAAGGAAACAAGGAGTGAGAACAATGGAGTCTGTGCATTAATAAGCAACACAACACGGAACTTTGTGCAGCCACAGACTGATAAACAAGGACCTCAGACATGCCCTGATCTCTGAAGCTGAAGAAAATCCACTGGGTTGAAAGTCAAATCTGAGGTCTCACATCACTCCAAGGAGTAGAACCATTTGGCAAACAGCATATGATGTGACTTTGTTCTGGTATTTTTTTCCGTGTACTCTACTTACGATTCTTGGGAAGAATTTTTTAAATTAATGAACTTTAAACATTAGATGGGTACATATACCTATCATTCATTCATTAAGCAAAAATCTTACCGAGGATTGAAAGCGAAGACACACAGAGGGCTGACAGGAGCCCTTGTGGTCACGCTGCCTCAGTGCAGCGGAGATGAAGGAAAATAAATCAAGGTCAGGTGTGTCGGATGGAGACAAAGCACACGGCACAGGAGAGGTACCCAAGACAAACCCCTGGGGAGGTCAGAGGAGATCCAGCCTGAACTGGGTGTTGAAGATGTAACCGTTTGCCAAGAGGTAAGCAAGGCAAATGGAGGGACAAGACAACTACAGGAACACAGAGGTGTGACTTTTGGAGTCAGCTAGGATGGGGGACACGAGGGGACACTGGCTGGAGGCCAATCAGGAGAGGGAGACAGGGGCCAGTTCATGCTTGAAAACTTGTACTTTCTGCTGAAGGCAGCTGGAATCCGTGTAAGTATTATTCGCAGATATACTGAAATATAATTTGCTGAGAAAGAAAAGTGTGTGGAGGCAGAGGGAGGAGCCTTCTGGAAGGTTGTTGCTCTGGGGTTGATGGGGAAGCTGACACAGCCCGAAAAGGGTGGTGCAGGTGGAGGGTCTGCATCCAGCGAGGTCTAAGGGCAGGGTGGACAGGCCAGCGACTAGCTGGATAACGGGGGAAAGCAAATGAGCGAATCTGGGATAACATCCATATGTGTGCTGCGCATAGCTAAGAAGAAGGGGGTACCGGTCACCAAACTAGGACATGCAAGGGAGGAGCAACTACAGCTCGTGACTTCTGTTGGGGACATACCGGGTTCAAATTCTCACCCATCCTCTCCGAGGCTAGACTCTTCGCGGTGTGGACCTCCAAGGGGCCTGGGCAAGCTCAAGGGCAGGGCTCACGAGGCACGGGCAATGATGGAGCCTCACAGTTCGCGAGAGGGAGGCGGGGGACCTCAACACAAGGTAGGGCTCTGGGGAGCACCAGAGTAAGCCCCCCAGGAAATTGTTAGAGGGACCTTCACTACAGGGGGTGTCCCCAAGCACGCTGGCACCGAACTGGGGCTGGACTAGGGGTGAGTGAAGCCGCCCTTGGAGGGAATCCCAATGAAACCGTGTAACTCAGAATGGGACTTGAACCCATGGTGTTTTAACTGAGATCACACACCTGGTCTCAGGACTTAATGAAGCTCAGGTTCTTGACGTCTCAACACAGAAAGAATTCAGTGAGAGACAAAGTGATAGGTAAGAAGTGTATTTATTTAGAAACCCACTCCACAGACAAGAGTGTGGGCCATCTCAGAGGCAAGAGCGGCACCAGGGCATGCGGCTGTCAGTTTTTATAGGGGTGGGTAATTTCATAGGCTAATGAGTGGAGGAGTATTCCAGCTATTTGGGGGGGGGGGGGGGGGGGGGTTTCCAGGAATTGGGTCACCGCCTACTCTTTGAGCTTTAGGGTCAGCCTTGGAACTGTCATGGCACCTGTGGGTGTATCATTTAGCTGATGTTACAATGAGCCTATACTGAGGCTCGAAGTCTAGTGGATGCTGACTAGTCCGCCATCTTGGACCTAACTGGTTGTAACCAGTTTATGTCATGTCCTCGGGCTATGTTTTCTTTTAAAGCTTGTGCCCTGCCCCCTTCCCTCGTAGTCCACCACCATGGCACCAAGCTTGGTGCGGCAGCGTCCCCCTCCCCGGACAGGAAACCCGCAAGACCCCACTCACCTGAAAGCATCTCTCTGGATTCCTGAGTTTACTCCTCTCCTGCCTCTAGCCTCCTTTCCCTGGAAGCTCTCCATTACCGTCTTCTCCGAAACCGATGGCTAGCAGCAAGTTCCCACGCCCACCCAAGTGCATCCAAGGCGGCGTGAGCGCGCTCTGCAGTGCCCTGGAGAACGTGGAGTCTCAGAGGACGGAAGAACTGTCTGAAGAAAAAATGGACTCTAACACCGCGCAACGATCTGTGAGAACAAGGCCTTCATCTTCGAAAAAGCAGGTGAAAACTCCGTGTCCTCATGCAGTTGTCAAGGATGCTTATTAAATACGAGAAGAGAATGAAAGATTTGGGTTTCCTGAAAAAGAAACCAGCTGAAAGTTCTTGAGGTAATGAAACTAATGTTGAAATAGGATTTCTAATTCCACTCACTTGTGACCCAGACCCCCCACACACTCCGGCCCGCGGCCCGGCCGGGTACCGCGCACCTGCTCCCGGACCGCACACCTGCGCCGCCCCCGCGCGGCCTGACCGGAGGCCCGGTTGGGTCCACCTGGGCGGCCGACGCGGCCGCGAGGCGGCGAGCATGCTCAGTCGGATCCTGACCCATTTCTGCGGCCGGGCCCGCGGCGGGGGTCGGGGCGCTCCCCCGCGAAGCTCGCCGGGGACAGGGAGACAGGAGGAGAGCGGAGCTGCGTCCCCCCGCCCCCGGCAGCGCTCCCGCCTGGCGACTACCGGCGACTACCGGCGACTACCGGCTCCCGGGCGCCGTGGGAAATCTGCAGTTCCGGGTTTTCGCCGCAGCCCGAGGGGGCGGGGAGGGGCGGGGCCGGTAGGGGCGGGGCCGGCCCGAGGAGGAGCTGGGGGCCGGCCTGGCACCAAGCAGTCCGGCAGTCTGGAAAAGGGCAGCTTGCACCGCGGGGCCGGGCCGCTCAACTTCTGCAGGCGCCTTAGAAAACCCGTCTTTCCTCACTGACAGAACACCACAGTGGTCACTAGAGAAAACTTAGAAACTCCAGATAGTCACAAAGGAGGAGACTAGAATCCCAAGCCCGCCGCTCAGAAGC
>NW_006785319.1:3109391-3116313 GCF_000442215.2 Lipotes vexillifer
CGGCCCTGGCCCCTCCCCCGCGGGCCTGCCCGCGCCCCGCCCCGCCGCGCTGCCGAGAAGACCCGGCGATGCCGCGCTCACTGGGCATGCTCCGCCCTGCCGCTCGGCCCCGCTGCGCTGCGGGTGGCTCCGCGCTCCCGCAGACCGCAGCCCGCGCCGCCGCCAGCGCTGGGGCAGAGGCGGCAGCCGGGAGGCTGCGGGCGTCGGCGCGGCTCCCAGGATGGCCACGGCTAGGGGCGCGCGGCGGCCGCCGGGGTGGCGAGGCGGCGTCAGGTTAGCCGGGCGCCGGTGGGCGGGGGCGCGGGCGGCGGGGAGCACCGCACCGCGTGTTGGCTGAGTAGCCGCCGCCGGCAACGCGGCCGCGCAACTTTGGGGCTCTCGGGCTGGAAGGGCCCGCGGCCGGGGCTGCGCGCCGGGAGGCGCCCGGGTTCCCGCGGCGAGCTCCTGGGTCGCAGGATGCTGCGGGATCCGGGAGCTGCGGGTCGGGGACCCGGCGTCCCAGGCTCGTGCCGTAGCCTGCCCACGGCTACAGGAGCGTGGTGGCCACAGCGCGCTGCCGAGGAGCCTCCCGGCCTCCAGGGAAGGGGGACGCCAAGCCGCGGCCGGGCCTTCGCCGACTCCAGGTCGCCCGGGTCACCGGGCCTCAGTGTCCCCGGGACTGGGGGTGGCGGTGGTGCACTGTCCCGGGCCCGGCAGGCCCTGAGCGCGGGCTGCGCGTCCTGGTGCCGCAGGGGTGCGGGATCTGTGCGCGCCGCCAGCCGCCGCCTCCACTGGAGCTCTCGGAGTTTGTCGCATTTGACTCCATAGCAAGTTGACATCGAATTGCTTCATGGCGTGGAGTGGGTAAACGTGTTTCATCGGCTTAAAAAACGGAGTAATTGCAGAGCCGATTTATTTTAAGCTCGACCATTAACCGGCCTTCCCCTCCAAAAAACTTGAGCTTGCAAGTTGCAAGATTTTTAAAGCAAGCTAGCGAAAAAGAAAAAACTGTATGCGGGTCCATTACCCGCTCACACTGTAGAAAATAATGTACTGTGGTTGAATGGTCATTGCTTTTAAGCATACTCGTTGCAGGAAGGTTGGGTTACTGTAGCCATCTATGTTGTGCGTTATTTTGTCTTTATGTTAAGAATTTGGAAGCGTAGCGTCGCAGAAGCGCAATTTTTTTTGTAAAGTTTTCTCACTTTTGTTTCTAAAGGAAACATATTTTTTTCTCAGTTGCTACAATGCTGAACATAGTAAAATTGTTCAAGATGAAACGCAAGATGCAAGAAAATTTATTTTCAGAAGGGATTAAGTTAGAGCAATGTAGTTCTACTGGGCGTTTTACTTTTATGGAAAACGAAATTTGTAGGTCCCACCAACGTTTCTGTTGGTTCTTAAAACATTTAGTACCATTATCACCCTTAGGATTACTGGATTTTAGGAGCAACGCAAACAATCCTTTTCCTAGTGGGAACGAGTTCCACCTCTAACTAAAGCTCTAACTCTCAAGCCAGTTTCCATAAGTACCACTTAGTGGGCTCAGTTGTTTTCTTTATTAAGGTTATTACAAAACATCTGGTTTGCGTTCTTCATAGACCTAGACTTTTTAGGTGCATTTGCTTTTCACTGGGTTGTGAATAGCTTTTAATGTTTGTTCTTTCGTGAGATGGCTCCAGCTCTCATTCCAGATGCTCCAGACCATTTCCCAAAGTGGGGTCTGTGTCGTGCCTGTAGGTGACCGAGATGTAATAACAGGAGTGAAGTGTCCAGACAGAGCGGCAACATGATGACTCTTTCTGCAAATTAGGCCTGCAGTCCTCCATTTTAGCCAAAGAGTTTGGTTGGTGGTGTTCATTGCCCTAAATGTTTTTCTTAATATGTTTATAGAAGAATTTAGAAGTTTGAAAAAAGCCCGACACAAATACTGAGAAATTGTGCTTCCCTTTTCTATAAAAATGCATCCAGTTCAAAATCTGCCATGTGTACTACATGTATTTACAGCTTATCCGTTACGGCAGGGCCCATGTTCTCAGGCTCCATTCCTCAGTGGGTGTTCAGACCGTCTACCCTCACCCTTGGCTTTTTGCTGACCTGGAGGAAGCAGCTAGGCCTGAGTTTCCGCTTTGTGAATGTGAAGTTTGATACAGATCCATAGCCCCCCCCCCCCACCTTGTGGATCTGAAAATCCTACCTATTTTATCAGCGTTAGGAAAGACAATGAAATTTAACAGAAGGCACATTTAAACACCACTCTTGGCTTTGGGAACTCCACATTCTGCTAACCTGAAACTAACAAAACCAACAGGAGTTAGGTTGAAGAGAGGTTTTATTACTGCTGATGAAGAAAAAATAGCAGAGTAGACTTTGTATTCAAATTCGGAAACAGGTTATAATCTCTCCTCTTTTGTACCTAACTGTTGGGTTCTTGCAGCTCAACTGCTGGGCACATAGATTTTACTTTTAATTCCATGTCTTTTGGTTTCTATAGTGCATAGTCCTATTAGTCACATTGGATATTCGTGGCAAACTATTGCCTTTAAAAGTACAGCTTTGCCCATTCACGAGACCGAAATTTATTCAATTCCTTGTTTGCCTTGCAATTTAAAGATCTGAAGCCATTTACACTTTGCTTAATTTGAACTTTTTGTTCTATGCAAGGACTTCCAGATACTGAAATGTCAAACAAATATCGTGGCAAAGTTGCTTTTAACCCCCAACAAAGTGCAGTCAGATTTGTTAGATGAGAATCATTTTCTTGGAATTCAGAAATAGTGCAAATAAGGTCACTTCCCTAATTCAGCATCTAACCAAGCATTTGGGATGCGGCTTGCCCTTTTCTAGCCAAGCCCAGCAGGACACTTGACAACACTTTGTGATCTATGGCAAATCACTTTAAAGTCAGAAACAGCCTTAGATGCAAACGGTTGATTTTAAGTTTGCTGGAAGACCTCCCTGGAATCGTTAAAGGATTAAGGGGCTTGGTTGATTGTGTGATAAGAACCAGTTAAGAACTGTCAGAACTAGTTTCTAAGTTATACTCAGAAGTCCTGTGTGTTTATTGGTCTTGCCTCTGCCTGAGGCCTTTACTCATTAAAATATTCATTTTTCTTCCCCACAATCTTTTATAGTTAGGCCCCTAAGGCTGCAAAAATGAGTAAGACACAGTGATTCACAGTCTAGTCAGAGAGACGGGCTTGAGCACAAATAAACTGGAGTACAAAGTCAGTGCTGCCAGAGACGTGTCTTGGGTTGGAAGGGGAGGGGCCTCGTGAAAATAGTGACATTTCTGTAGGATCTTAAGGAATGCCTAAGGAATTGGATAGGAGTCTTCTACCAGGGAAGTCCAGGCAGACCACCATGATGGTAGTTAGGGTAATGCCCCCCCCGCCGCAAGATGTCCACTTCGGGACTGTGCAGATGTGGTTAAATGGAGGATCTGGAGATGGAGAGGTTATTCTGGATTATCCAGTGGGCCCCATGTAATCGCAAGAGGGAAGCAGAGGTCAGTGTCAGATGCATGTGAGGAAGACTGGCTGGCCATTGCTAGCCTTGAAGATGAAGGGGCCAGGGAATGGGGGCAGCCTCTGGAAGCTGGTAAAGGCCAGGACACAGATTGCTGCCCCCCGAGCTTCCAGAAGGAGCACAGGCCTGCCAGCTCCTTGATTAGCTCATCCTGACCTATGTGGAACTTTTCACCCACAGAACTGAAAGATAACAAATGTGTGTATAAGTCAATAAATGACTTGGTGCCTTAGAAAGGAGCCATAGAAAGGTCATCCAGCCATTTACAAAGAAAGATTTGGTGTGATGGAATCAGGGGCTGGGGCAAAGGAGTTTGGATTTCATCCTATTATAGATAAATGATGGGAAATCAACTGAGGATTTTTAAACAGGAGCATGTGATGGACAAACCGCTGCCAGTTTTATCTTCCTGAAAAAGCAGTATACAGCTAAACCCCAGGTTTCACAGGGCAGTTCGACAAAGGGTGTGTAACTAGAGGTGGTCAGTGGCAGATGGAAGTCTGGAACTAGCATGTTGTATAATTCAGTTCTCTCCATTGATCTGAAATGACATTAGTATGCATGTGTGGAATTAAGAGCTTAAGAAGACTTGTGTTCACAGCTAGTAATGCAGGAAGGACGTAGAAAGTAGAGCAGAAGGGTGAGGCACGTTTGGACTACTTTGTTTCCGTTTATTGCCCTCTTAACAGGCAGCTGCTCTGCTGAATTACACACTCGTGCAGACCAGCTGTGGGCAGGGACCTGGGGGAAAGTCAGGTTTAACATAGTTGCCTTGAGAACGATGCCACGTCACCTGGGCCAACTCTGACCAGTTGGTAGGAGCTGCTTGCCATGTCGTGCGCTTGTACAGGCTCAGCTGGGAAATCCCAACAACCTGTCAGCAGTGTTTGCTGTGGGCTCCATATTTGCTGGGGGATGGGCAGCAGCTACACTAGCAGATGACCTAATCTATGGGTTTAACTATAAGAAATTCAGTCATTCTCTCCAAACATATTATTCAGTCTCTTAGAACGTACAAGGGCTTAATGGCGTATAAAAACGTATGGTCTGGTTGAATTGACGTCTCTGTGTGTCTGGAAAACCTCATCTGAAGAAGTCTTCTACCTTTAGTGTTACAGGAGTGGCTCCAAGTTGAAACCGAACTATATGTAGAAAAATTAGTAGGAGAGAACAGATTTTCCAGACAACACGGTGCAGGAAGCCCTGCGATGGCAGAATCCGATCCTGGAAACAACAGTAAGACTTGATGAAAACTTACCTTAATGAAAATGGAACTGTGGATCTATATTGTTTCGCTTCCGTTTGCATAACTTTGTAAGGTTTTTACCCATACTTATATAGTGATGCAATAACTATTTTCTGCTGTACAGGACAAGCTCAGTGTAAACCGTTCTATCTTTCTTGAATCTCCTCTCCCTTGGGCTCTGGGAGACGGGCCCCTCGTTCTCTGAGGGTCTGTCCTCCCTGGGTTCTAACCTTAGTCCTCTCATTATGTGGCCCACTGTGTTCCTTCTGGGTGATTTATTTTTCCTCATGACTGCGTCAGTCACCCATCACTGCCAAAGTCCCCAAATCTGTACCTTCAGATAAGCCTCTCTCATTCATTCACTGATTCATTCAGCAAATATTGATAATCTGAGAGTTTATAACCTAGCGGAGGGATGGATGTGCACAAAGACGATTACAGTGAAAATATGAAGTTCTGGGTGAAGGTTGGTGAGAAAAGGGGTGTCGGGGGCTACCTGGGCAGTCCTGGTTGGCTTTGAACTTGACGGCTGAGTAGGGGTTTCCCAGATGTGTGAGAATATGGAAGGAAGCACCGTGCAGAGGTGCCAAGGGAGCTCCAGGGATGAGGTTACACAGGCAGGCGGGAGTCAGAGCATGAAGGATCACGTGTGTCCTGCCATGGCCTTGAGTTGTACGCTGGTGGCGGGATGAAGACCTGGAATACGTCTGAATCAGATCTCTCAGAGTCAGCCCGCTTCAGCAGCCACATGGCGTGTGGATTGCAGGCAGGCAGGACTCGAGGCAGGTCAGCCAGGACGGAGCCCATCAGAGTGACGTGGGAGAAAGAAAGAAGGGATTAATTCCCCAGTGGTTGTCCAGCTTCTGGACAGAAGCCTCTGGGGCTTGCCAGTGAGACTGAGAGGAAGTCGCTGTGGGTGGACTTTCCTACTTCTGGATTTAGAAGATAACTCTTTGAGAAGCTGGGTTGAGGTTGTCTTTGTCATCAGTGGGAAAGAAGAAGCTTTGGCTTCCCTGGTGGCGCAGTGGTTGAGGGTCCGCCTGCCGATGCAGGGGACACGGGTTCGTGCCCCAGTCCGGGAAGATCCCACGTGCCGCGGAGCGGCTGGGCCCGTGGGCCATGGCCGCTGAGCCTGCGCGTCCGGAGCCTGTGCTCCGCAGCGGGAGAGGCCACAACAGTGAGAGGCCTGCACACAGAAAAAAAAAAAAGAATCAGTGGATCGGAGTAGTTACCCATTGACAGCGCCGGAGGTGGCAGGCTGGATTCATTAAAGCAGTAGGTCTCCTAGACAAGACGGGATGTGCCTGTTCCCACGTCGGTACCTTTCTGTACCCTCTTGAGACTAGCGAGAGCTCTGTGATATTTGTGGCAGTGGGGACCACCCCAAGTTGGCCAGCTAACCCCTTTCTCCCCTGCAAAGGGGGTAGGTAGGTATACAGCCACTGTGCTTTCTTAAAGGTGCAGAGCCCACTTTCTCTGGTCCTCTGCAGGAGAAGGTATTGGAGTGAAGACTGACTGCATTAGTGTTTGCCTCCCACCCAGTCCTTCCTTCTGGGTCTTCATGCCCTGGGATGGCGGTGGGGTGGCTTAAACTTCCAGCAGCCATGGAGCTTGCTTGCTTCTCAGATGCTGTTGTTAGTTTCATCTTGTAGATTTCTGCTGCCATCCTAAAACCCGGGCTGGGCTGCACTGCCCTGTTACTGGATGTGCTGGAGGGAAGGGTTTTGTCCTTCAGGGTTTGGGCAGCCCTAGATGACTTGGTCTCTGAGTGAGTCTAGCTCTTGTTAGACTCCCCAAAGGTAACATGGCTTTCTCCAGTTTAAAACACTTCTGAGGAACTTGAAATTAATTTCCAGAAAATGTCTGAGTATTGCCAGTCCTTTACCTGACTGGGGGCTGGGCATTTCTCCCTGTACATCTGACCCCAGGACCTATAGTGGACTTGATTCCCTCCTGTCTTTGTAGGGCATCCATCCCTTCCTGCAGATTTTGGCTGTCTCCCCTCCTTTCGCTGGGGTAATGGATCTCTGTCCCAAAGTCCTCTTTATCATTGCTCCTAAGAAGCCCTGGAGGCCCTCTTATTAAGTAGAACTTCTGGAGGAGTGCCCTGATGTGCCAGCATTCTTGAGATGAATACACACAGCAGATCCACGGCATGAGTCCTGCTGA
>NW_006785319.1:3116423-3161024 GCF_000442215.2 Lipotes vexillifer
TGAAACATACTGTAATGAAGATTTTTGTTTTTAATTGGGAGGCCGTGCTTATTTCCAGCCCTACTTGCTAAACTAAGCCATTACTCCTGCTGGGAAAACTGTCCTGTCTCCTTTACTCACCCTTCAAGACTTGGCCAATCCCAGTGAACATTCTTTGACCTTTCCAGCTGGCCCTCATCTGAATTTCTGTGGTATTTACCCAGTAGTGCTTACTTATGTATCATTTTGTATACAGGTTATCACCAAGATTGTAATTACCTTTAGGGTAAAGACCTGGTCTTAAAAGTTTTTTTAAGCCCCACAGCAATTGGAACCGAAGTGATAATAGTGTCCTCTTAAATACTTGGAGTTCCCCTTAATTGGGATGACTGAGTCCTAATTGTTTTTATCACTCAGACGCATCTGACTGCCCCACTGAGAAATTGTTGAGAACACCCAGAGAGTGCGCTCAGCCCAGCAGGGCCTTCTCCCGTCAGAGCTGAGAGAAAAAGCAAAGCTTCCTTCCGAGATTCTGCGTGGAAACCACTGAATCCACATTTTCAACTTTCTTCTGGTGTTTTTGTTAAGATACTTTTCCATAGTGCCACATTGAAACCCACTTAACTTTGGGGGAGGACTGACCTTAGGATATATGCATTAAACTCAGCTAGAAGATTATTCCGGTCCAACTGAATTTTGAAAAGTATGGCTCTATGCACAGAATTTTAAAATAACAATAATTCTTTAAATAATACATAATCACAATATTTTTAAATTATCATTTTAAAATAACAATTATGACAGTTTGGATGTTAGTGGCATTTAGCCAGTTTGCCGGGGCTGTGGTGTCCCTCCCAGGTCACCGTGGGCAGGCAAAAGGAGCCCTGGGGTGATGTGGTCCTGGAGGGGCTTCCATGCACAGGTTGGCGGCTTGGCCTCTGCCTCTTCGGCTGTCATTGTTGACAGATCTACGTGGTCCTTCCCCACGTCATAGGCTCGTGGCAAGGCGAGGCTGAGTAACATCCTCGGGTGTGTCTTGTAAACCATAAATGCTAGGTGAGTATAAGGGATGTTGACTTCATGCTGTTAATAAGAATGAAATCAAGCGGAGTGTGAATTCAGGATCTCTTCTAATCTGTTTTTCCTGACATCCAGTTCTCAGACAGTCTAGTAAGAACACTCGTGTGATTTGGAAACATGTTGGTCATACAATTACACTTTGTGAAAATGGGCTGGTAAAGGAGGGAGAAAGAAAAGAATTTTAACTACTCTCTGCAGTTACTGAGCATATTTTCTCAAATAGATGAGATTTTATCCTGATGAAAGAAGAAACCCTGGGTGATCCAGTTCCTCTGCGGTGACTCTGAATGGCCTTAATCAGACACCCGCAAGACAAGGAATGAGGGCTGGTTTTGACGCTGTGAAATATAAATTCCATTTCAGCAGCCATAGGAATGTACATTTCAGGTGTAGAAGAGAGTCCCGTAAACCTCACTCACCTCGCAGGCCCAAGTCCTCCGACGGCGGATCCTGTGGCCCCCATGGTCCCTGCCCAGGTCCTGGGCCTCTGCTCCCAGGTCCACGTGGGAGCACCTGCCTCTCCTGCAAGGGAAGGGTGTGCTGTGAAGACTGAGCTCTGGGGAAACCTTGGTTTATGTTTTAAAGTTAGATTTGTGGTACAGAATGGACACAGTTACCTAGAATTCCTAAGAAATGGGTGGAATTTGGAGGAAAGCAGGGCCATTGTGGATGCCCAGTGAGTTAGCTGTTTAAAGGAAAGGACCCAGAACGGTTTAAGCTCACCCAGTGGGTAGCCAGGTGCTTGCCCTGAGGGGGGCGGCAACCCACCGTGACCACGAACAGGGACAGAAGCCCAGCCCCCGGGGAGAGGGAGGGGGGAGCACACCGACTCACATCACACAAGGGGGAGGGTGCTGACGAGGTGACATTTGAGAGTCAGAATGGGGGTGTGCAGGAGCCTTGCCGGCATCCCAGGGGCTCGGACCAGAGGAAGGAATGGCGCAGGCAGCTTCCCGCGAGCCTGGCGTATTACGGGGTTAGCGGAGCCCAGGTGGCTGGCAGGGAGCGAGAGGGGCAAAAAGGTCAGAAATTGAGGCTGGGAGGCAGCCAGTGAGCAGATATTGTAGTGGCCATGGGAAGGCCCTCTGGCTTTTTTTTTTTTTCTTTTTATAAATTTATTTATTTTTGGCTGCGTTGGGTCTTCGTTGCTATGCGCGGGCTTTCTCTAGTTGCAGCGAGCGGGGGCTGCTCTTTGCTGTGGTGCGCAGGCTTCTCATTGCGGTGGCTTCTCTTGTTGCAGAGCACGGGCTCTAGGTGCGCGGGCTTCAGTAGTTGTGGCACGTGGGCTCAGTAGTTGTGGCCCACGGGCTCTAGAGTGCAGGCTCAGTAGGTGTGGCACACAGGCTTAGCTGCTCCGCGGTGTGTGGAATCTTCCCCGACCAGGGCTCGAACCCATGTCCCCTGCGTTGGCCTTATGGGACTTGGTTTTACTGTGATTGTGCCCCTCCTACCGTCTCACTGTGGCTTCTCCTTTGTCCTTGGACGTGGGGTATCTTTTTTGGTGAGTTCCAATGTCTTCCTGTAGATGATTGTGCAGCAGCTAGTTGTGATCCTGGTGCTCTTGCAAGAGGGAGTGAGAGCACATCCTTCTACTCAGCCATCTTGGTTCCAATCTCCCTAAAAATTATTTATTTTTTAATAAATTTATTTATTTATTTTTGGCTGCAATGGCTCTTCATTGCTGCTCATGGGCTTTTCTCTAGCTGCAGTGAGCAGGGGCTACTCTTTGTTGGGGTGTGTACGCTTCTCATTGTGGTGGCTTCTCTTGTTGTGGAGCACAGGCTCTAGGCATGCGGCTTCAGTAGTTGGCACGTGGGCTCAGTAGTTGTGGCCCACGGGCTCTAGAGTGCAGGCTCAGTAGGTGTGGCACACAGGCTTAGCTGCTCCGCGGTGTGTGGAATCTTCCCCGACCAGGGCTCGAACCCATGTCCCCTGCGTTGGCCGGCGGATTCTTAACCACTGCGCCACCGGGGAAGTCCCGGCCCTCTGGCTTTTACCCTTCAGTGAGGAGCCCTGGGAAATGTGCATTGTGCTAACTAAAGAGTGTTCCTGGTGTGTTTTCCTTGAGGCCTCCCCATGCACAGGCCGCTACCAGACATTTACAAAAGTACGTAACGAACACCTGGTGTCCAGGATGGCGGCAGGTATTTGAGCACCAACCACACCTTTCTGTAGTTCACATAGAATTTATAGAGAATTTGTCCGGTCACAGCATCGCCAGGATAACAGTGATACCCCCAGGTCGCAAGAGCAGTTGCAGGGCCTCTCTGTCAAGCGTTAGCAAGCAAAATGGAGCTGGCAGGGCCTGGGCAGGGGCACAGCAGGGGCTAACTCCGTGGTGGGCCTTGGTCTGAAGAGGGGGCGCTGGGTGGTGTGGCCACGGCACCCGGGTCCTCACTGCCGTCCACGCGAGCAGCGAGGCTCTGTGGTGGCGCTGAGCTCGCCAGCGGTGGGGCTGAGGGAGAGCCCTGCCCCTGCCGCGGGAGGAGGGTCCCTCCCCTCAGCCCCCAGCCACCCCATCCCGCCTGCGCGTACAGGCGCCGCTAGGGACCCGAGCTGCTTCCCCTCTGTGTTGAGGTGAGCCATCTGGAGGGTGTGGCTGGAGGTCTAAAGGCTTCAGGAGCTGGCGCCCTGTTGTACAGGATGGAGGGAACACTCAGGAAGGTGCATCCCCGGAAAAGGACAAGTCCCCACGTGCTGTGTGGTACCCAGGCCACTTCCTGGCCGTCCACCAAGTCCCGGACAGCTGGCAACCTGGTGCTCTGCCCTGACTGTTCCCTGCTGGGAGACCTTGGTGTGGACACAGACACCTCCCTGTTCCTTCCCTCTGCAGCTCAGCCACACCCCTGCTCGTTGTGGTCACAGGATGGTGGATTTGGAGGAGAAATAATCAATCATCCCTTAGGGTTGGCTTCTGTGGAAAAGGGCCCCCCTCAGTGCGCACAGTGCCTCACCCTTGGCAGTTGGGAGGTGGTCTGTGTACAGGCAGATGGGGTTGAGAGAAAGGGGCTTTCACTGCCACGGCCTTAATTGTTTACGGCGTGTGCCAGAATCCGCGAGAAAATCTAAACTCGCAATCGCTTCGGGCCTAAACATCATACTTAGGAAGCAGGTTAAGAATATTGGTCTCTCATTTTGGTAGTCGGGTTGGGCGGGGGAGGGCAGATTGCCCCTCTGTCCAGGCAGAACGCTGGCCTTGCAGGCAGGCAGCCGGGGGTCAGCGTGCGCATCCAACATCGCCCCAAGACGTCGAATCCTCTGGCCACTTTTCCAGGCTGGCCTGTTGTTGCGTCCAGGCTCCCATACGCCCACCAGCTCCTGTCTGGCTTCACTCCGGACAGAGGAGCTTATGCATGAAATACATCAAGAGCGTCTCGGGAAACGGGCTTGCAATGAAATTAAAACAAGAATTGAAGGTTGGCTGAAGTTGTGCTGTAGGTTAGCCAGTAAGAGAAATTAACTGCACTAGGATGAAAATATGTGTCTCCCTATATACACGTTCCAAAGAGTAGGGAGGATGTTTGGAAAGGACACAGTTTTTTTAAGTGGTGTTGGGAGATGCTGGACAAAATATCTAGTGGTAGAGACAGGCAGAGAAAGGCAGCTCCAGGTGCTTCTGGACCAGCTCTAGGTCCCGTATAGGATCTGATCATCAGAGTTTCAAAGGTAAGAGGAAAATGCCAACACAGCATCCTCACCTTTTACCTGCGTCGTGATGTGCTTCAGGAACAGGTTTGGTAGCACAAAGGCACCATCCACAGTGTATGTGTCCCATCTGTATTCATTCCCCAGGTTTGGCTTATTCCTTGGACCGTCAGATTCCCGAGGAAGTATCTGATCAATTAAGAATTTACATTAATGGGGCCCCAAAGTGTTTTAGCCTCTATTCATTTAGAATGACAGTTAGAAGACGTTAAATACACTCTAAAACATCAATAAGCTCTTCTAAAAGATACGCTTGTGATTAGAATAGTCCTCTGTGCCTGTCTCAACTGCTAGAACAATGAAAAATGGCCTTTACGGAACGAGAGGTTTTAATGTGATATCAGGCCTGACATGGGCGTGACGTTTTATCCTGGTTTGAAGCCAATAAATTGTGTGACCCTAAGGCAGTTGCTTACCTTCTTCGGTCTCCCTTTCTCATCTTGTGTAAAAAAAAAACGCCTTTGAGAAAAGACACCCAGGTTCTTCCAGATCTGCTCTTGTTCTGTGAACAAACCCATGCGATGGGACCATTTTTATCTCACCTGACAATAGTCATTGTCTGTAGAGGGAAGCCTTTTAATACTCTTCTTTTTCTCTTTCTCCTTTTCTAACCATTATATTTATGAGAGCTTTATTTTATATGATTCTTACTTTTGACCAGAAAAACGTACCCTGTGGAAAAAATGTGATGAAATCCAAGATGGGTTTCTTCATACGATGCGCCCATAAAAAATAACCTATTACTTAGATGGTGTCTCTGGGCCTGTCATTCTTTGTTAGGTTTGAAAAACAGTGATTTAAAACAGATCCGTTTTTGAAAAGTAGGTGCCTTTTGTGAATCAGAAAAATAGAGGCCTGAACATCAGTGTGGTTGATAAAGTAGGAATGAGACCTTTTGTTCTAGCTCCTTCTGAATTGTGCAGTGAGCTTGCCGACCTTGTCTGGGGGTCACACCCCCCCTTACCTGTGGGCACGCCCCATCCTTGGTGTTATAGGGCCCCCCTTCTTATCCGGGCACTCTGCCTTTCCAGCCCCCCGTCTTGTGCACGTCACCAGTGATGCCTAATGCACACGTTTCCCCGAGTGTGTTGGGTCCTCTCTAATCACCATTTACTCTTATAGGGTCAGCTTCTGGCCCCTGGCCCCCTTGGTGGACTCCTTTGTAATTAAACCACTGGGTCACTTCTGGAAGAAAGTTCTTCCTAGGCCCTCTACCGCTTGGGTCTCCTGTCCTGTACCATGTGGATCCTTGACCCCTCTCTGATGGGGCAGTTGCCACACTGTCCTGTAATTATTGATTTACTTTGCCCTCCTCCTTGACTCTTGGGTGACAGGGGTGAGGACCGTGTCTTCCCTGTGTGTTCCACACCCCGGCAGTGTGCCTCGCACAGGGAATCTTCTCATTTAAAGTGTAGTGGTTTGGATTGGTGCTGGGTGCTTCTGAAAGTCACCTAAACAGGATGCTCTTCATGCTTTCATGTAACTATCACCATCTGAGTCAAGAGTTACCTTTGTGTGCTTAGAGACATCAGGAGTCCCTGCACAGACGGATTCTAGGACACATGTCGGGAAGAAAGAAGGCCCAGATGAACCTCTCTCTGTAGCGTGACTTTGGACATTGAGATAGAACTTAGCCGATTTAGAGCTTAAATGATGTGATGCTGGGCTGCAGTCACCGTGGCAGGAACATGGTTCTTCCACAAAGCTCTTCATCTTTGACTTTGGATTCCCGTAGCCCATGTTCAGACATCACCCTAACTACCTAAAAACTCACGTTAGGGGAGAAAGAATGGGCTGGTAGAATTTTGTCATTTTTCTTTAACGTTGCAAAAGAAAATCTTTTTTAAACCATGTTTGTAAAACAGGTTAGCATAGGTATTTTTCATTGATTATGATGCATGGGAAAGGAATTTGCAGAAAGATATCTGTAACTAGGGTGGCCACAGCTGGCTACCAGTTTTGAACGTTAGCACCTACGATGTAATGAGCACGTCAGGCCCTGTCCATTCCACCGGAAGTTGAGATTTCCCACCTCGCCTGATGAGTAGGGACCTATCAAGATTGTGTCTTATCTAAAAGGTGGCCTCTCTGGGCTTCCCTGGTGGCACATTGGTTGAGAATTTGCCTGCTAATGCAGGGGACACGGGTTCGAGCCCTGGTCTGGGAGGATCCCACATGCCGCGGAGCAGCTGGGCCCGTGAGCCACAACTACTGAGCCTGCGCGTCTGGAGCCTGTGCTCCGCAACGAGAGGCCCGTGCACTGCGACAGAGTGGCCCCCAGTTGCCACAACTAGAGAAAGCCCTCGCACAGAAAACGAAGACCCAACACAGCAAAAATAAATAAATAAATTACTAAACTCCTACCCCCAACATCTTCTTAAAAAAAAAAAGAATTGGAAGAAATCTTATAACTACATCAGCCACCTACAAATTCAAGAACTTCCTCAAATATTATAAAAAAATAAAATAAAAGGTGGCCTCTGTGCCCGCGTCACATCATTTATGCACAAATGAAAAATGGTGATAACTCTTCGTAGATTTTGTGACAAAACCCCGTTCTGTGAAGTATAAAATTATTCATCACAGTTGATGGGGATATGCCAGCGCGAACACTGCCAAGAAAAAACAATCCTGTACGTTCACGTAGTTCCAAACACCCTGAAACAAGAGGCCCTTTTCCTTCCAACGCCAGAAATTCATGGTCAGTAGTCATGTTTTATTATAGGTGCAGAGATAGCAAGCCTCCACAAAGCATTTTATTAAAATGCTTTTAGATAAGGTGCAGTTGTTGGAAAGTAAGAAAGGGGTCAAGTTAAAGAAAGGACATTTGATATTTGCTAAGCGTTTTCTCTTTTGTTTCATTCGTTAAAAAAAAAAAAAAAAAAAAGTCAAGTATTCTGTGAACGTTTTCCCAAAGGCCCTGAGCAAACATGTGAACCTTAACAATTTGTGCATTGTGGCTGTCTCTAAACCCCGGTTTGGGAATCTGTGGCCTTCGTTGTTGTATTTTGAAGGATTGCATTTTAAGCTGCCAGATTACAGTCCTCGTGGTTAATTCTACAGTGGCTGAAATGTCTTTCCCAGTGTGACAGTGTCATCAACTGAACTTGTCACGATGCTGTCTACAGAGTCCGACAGGCTGAACAAAGTACGTTTGTAGAACATTTCCCCAGCGTTCAGAGGGACGCGATGTCTTTATGATCTTCTGGCACCTCCCTCCTCTTGAGCAGGTGCCGGTGGATCCCACCCCAGCATGGCCACAGGGCAGGTATGGGAGGGAAGCAGGACCGTGGGTGGCTGAGATGGAGGAAACTGCAGAACTGCGCCGAGTTCCTGCCCTCCACCGTTCTCCTTGTTACTGAGCGGATGTTTCCCCAGCACGGAACTGAGAAAAGGCAAGGGCCTGGGTGGGAGAGGTGTCAGGAGGCTGGCACAAGCTGCATCTTCCCCAGGACGATTAGGACTGAGATGGATCAGGGGTGGGACTCCTGGAGCTGGGGAGGGGAGCTGGGCTGGGCCTGGATGCGGCCAACAGCCACTCTGGGTCTCCCAGCACCTGCAGGGTGCATTGAATTTACCTGGTTCTCTCCACAAGGGATTGTAAGCAGACACGGCCTATGGCTTGTTGGGTTTCTAGCGCTCCCAACGCCCCCTGGTGCCCCCAAGCCCCTGGCGGTGTGCCCAACACATAATAAATACTTTTTTGAGAATCCGAACTGAAAGGGCATGGCGTGAGACACGGTGAATTCTTACCAAAGCCTGTTAATTCGTTAGTGCGCATTTTCAAAAATGAGTGCTTTCTTTTCAAAACTGAGTGTTCACAGAGAGTTTTAGAGTACAGACGTTTGGCTTCCAAACAGCGCATAGGCGAGGTGTTCTGCTTTCGAAGCACCCCAGTGACTTTTCAGATGGGAAAGGAGGGGAGGGATGAGTCAGGTCTCCACCGTGCCCACAGCAGAGGGGAAGCCTCTCCCCTTACCTGGTCAGGCCTCTAAGCGAGCTAGTGCCGTTTCAGAGCAGTCGCTGTGTGTCCAGCCCAGAACACCCACTGACGTGCTTAAAAGGTGATAGCACAGCCGTCTCCCCTTCCCTTTGTCCTGGCTGGCACTGTGTGTTGGAAAGTAGAAACCATGTGGCCAGCCTTTGTTTGGAAGCAGCTCTGATTTACACACCTTAAAACCTATTGTGATCTCCCATTTGCTGCATTCTCCCTAGTTGTGGGAAAAAAGGTCACAGTGTATTTACTGCACGTATTTAAGAGAACCTGTCTCCCTCGCCGACTTGTTTCTGATCCTCCCTGAGATCCTTGGTCAGGCGTCTGCCCTGGCCTCATGCCAGGGAGTGAGTGTCCCCAGGCGCTCGCTGCCCACGGAGCTCATGCTTCTCAGACCTGAGTCCCACCAAAGGAACCAGTGCCAGAAACCATCTGGTGGTGGGATGGTAGTCATAATGTATTCAGCAAAACCAAAAACAAGGTGTGATAACAACCTGAAATAAGAATAAACTCGAGAAGCGTAGTTTCAGTAAAGGGTGCTTTATATGCTATATTAGTAACTTTTATTTTTCAAGCTGAGCAGTGCATGCTTGATGTATATTTGATCATGAATCCTTGTAACAGTCCTTACGTGGTAAGTCCTGGGCTGGAAACACCTGGAAGCTGTCAGGGTGGTTGGATCCAGGTGGGATCCCAGTCACTCTCAAACCTGAGGCCACGCTCTTAAGCGTTGTGTATGGCGCAGGTCAGCTTCCCTGCTAAAAGGAAACCACAAGATGAGCCCGAGTATAGAAAACCATTGACAGAGTCACGGCAGGATGTCTGTCATGCTTCTTGGCCCTACAATTCCTACTGGGAAGTCGTGTGTGGGCTGCCCTGGGCAGGAAGGCACCCGGCCCCGTGGGGTGTATGTGTGGAAGGCTGTAGCTCTAAGAAAACCCGTGTCTTTCCAACTGAACAAGTCTGTGGTCCGAGGCTGCTCTATCACCCCTGGTACTTCGTCAGTGTTACTGTCCACACGATTGCAGTGATAATTTCTGCTTTCTGCTCTTGCAGACAGATTTATTCGTTCAGCAATCCGCTGGGCATGTAAAGTGTCAGGGACAATTTCGGACTCTGTAGATACCAAGAAAGTTGAGGCAGACAGTATGCTGAGGATGACATCAGACTCAGGGCAGGCATTGGCACTAGTGGAACGGAAGGAAGAGTTTAGTAATAGAGTCATTGTGTTTGAGACACAATCCACTGAGAAAGGATGGTCTTTTCTACAGGTGGTACAGAAATGGCCAGATGTCCGTGTGGGGAGGTCCCTCCCTCACGTCGTACACAAAGGTAACTGGAATGGGTCCGTGGCAAAACTAAAACTGGGAAGGGACACAAGGGAACTTTTGGTCGTGATGGAAACATTCTATATCTTGTTTATTGTGGTGGTTATGTGAGTGTATAAATCTGTCAAAGCCTATTAAAATGCATATGTAAAATGGGCACTCTTTAAATTTGTAAATTATGCCATAGTAAAGTTGATCTTAAGAAAGACAAATCATATCCTGTCCCTCCCCTGCTTAACATTTTTCAGTGAACGTCAGCTAAAATCCAGATTCCTTACTCTGTCCTCCGAAGCCCTAGGTGATCTGGGCCCGTCTCGTAGCGCCCCGTTTCCTTTGGTTGTAGGCTCTTCCTGGAATGCACTTCTCTGGGGTCTAGGCATGGTTGATTCCCAAAGAGCCCTCAGCTCCAGGGCCACCTCCTCAGTGAAGTTCTCCTGGATTGCCAGCTGTCACGGAGGGCCTGGCTGGGGCTGGCGACCATCCCCTTATTCTTGTGGTCACGTCACGGGTGTAGGATGCCCGCCCAGTCCTCCTCCGGCCTCCGGGGAGTAAGAGCTGGGACGGCAAGCGATGGGTGGATCGCGGCTGGGCGCTGGCAGAGGGATTGTGGCGGGAGAGTGAGAGCTGAGGGTGCAGGGGGCGCAGTCCGTGTGCCCGGGTGCAGGCGGCAGCATAAAGGAAGTGAGTCAGCGGGCTGGGAGGGAGGACCTGAGGAGAGTAGGACAGCCAGGAAGCCCAGTGAGGGGACTGAGAAGGTGGGGTGCAGGGAAAGACGGGTACTGAGAACGTAAGGATGACCTGGAACTCCAGAATTTAGAATCTGGAGAGGAGAAGGGTCCTGGGTGTGGCCATGTGATTAGTGGATGAAATGGAGAGTAGACGTGTAGCTGAGGGTTAGATCCTTGGGCGACGAAGTGCAGCCACCCGTCGTGTCACCCCCTGCATCCAGGGGGGCAGGTGAAGATGGAAAGGAAGGCATTCAGTGAGTGATGAGGGCGGGTGGTGCGGGTCGCCCGGAAGCTCCAGGAGCCGGGGCAATTGCCTGAAAGGGGAAGGGGGTGTCCTGGTGGGGGTGAGGGGGACACCGCACTGGTTCTGGGGGGCCCTTCCGATGTGGCAGAGCCCAGGTGCACACTGCAGGAGCTGGAATTCATTTCGGCCAGCAGAGAGAGGTTAGGAGGGCCCAGGTGCACCACCGGTATCCACGGCGGGGACAGGTGAGGGATGGGAGGAGGCCTCGAGGTGCGGGATGAAAGAAGCAGGGGTCAGCCTTTTGTTTGTTTGTTTTTTTCGGTACGCGGGCCTCTCACTGTTGTGGCCTCTCCCGTGGCAGAGCACAGGCTCCGGGGACACAGGCTCAGCGGCCATGGCTCACGGGCCCAGCCGCTCCACGGCACATGGGATCTTCCCAGACCGGGGCACGAACCTGTGTCCCCTGCATCGGCAGGCGGACTCTCAACCATTGCGCCACCAGGGAAGCCCAGGGTCAGCTTTTGAGCCCCAGGAAGTCGTGTGGTACAAAGTTAACATGTTCCTGTTAAGAGTCATATGTTTTGGTAGCAAAAATAACAGACGTGTATCATCACGATTTCCATGAATATTTGGAACATCTTCAGAACTTGTGTGCTATTTAAAAATTACACAGATGTGTACTTTAGCTGGGTTTCTAACATTTTATAAATAATCCTTTTAAAGTATGGGCGCTAACATTTACGTGGTTTTGTTTGTTGTTTTCTTTACAGAGGTTCTTAGTCCAGAGCCAGCTCCATGGACCCAGGCTGGGTTTGGCCCTTGGCCTGCTGTGAGAAGGGTGTTGTCTGCTAGAAGACTCCCCGGGCCCACCTGCTCTGTTGCCTTACAGAGCAAGCGAAAAAGATGGACGGAGTGACGCGCCCTCTGCCTGTGTGCCTGCTGCCTCCTGCGCCCTTGTTAATCCTAGTGTCCACTCTGGCGACTGCTAAGAGTGTGGCCAACAGCACTTTAAATGGCACTGACACGGTCGTGGGCTCAGTGCCCGTGGTCATTGCCAGAACCGACCATATCATCGTCAAGGAAGGGAACAGTGCCTTGATCAACTGTAGTGTTTATGGCCTCCCTGAGCCCCAGCTCAAGTGGTATAACTCCGTGGGCAAGCTGCTGCATGAGGACAGCAAGGACCAAGGGGCAGGTAGGCTGTCCAGTCGTGTCCCGTGTCAGAAACTACGGGGAGGGACTTGGGGGCCGGCACCCTGAGTGTCCGTTGTTCTTATGCAGATCATTTCAACATCTCCTTTTGTCTTATTTTTCTAAGGCAAGAGAGAGAGATCCAAGAAGTAGATATCCTTAAGGATTCAAAGCAGTAATGAATTCATTCTTTCACTCTTGACTCAGAAGACAAAACGCAAACAGCTTCTCCCCTCTAATGAAAGTATTACAGTAACGAAAATATTGTATGTATGTTTGAGTCTTTTAAAAGGCCTCTTGGAAAGTTGCAGTATAATGCGTACAGAATGTTGTAGGGATGGATGTAAAGTGGATTTTCCTTAAGTATATGTTCTGTTTATATGGGAGTTTTAATTTGTTTCAAGGAACATAGCAGTTGTCTATGATTAAAGGTCAGTTTAATTCGTCGACTGTGGGTTTAAAGGTCACATCTTTTGAGAGCAGCCTCTGTGCAGCTTCTCACCAGCAGCCAGAGATCATGTGTGCTCTCGGGGACCTGGCTGAAGTTTCTAGACTGTTGGCCAGGGGGGAGAAATAATCCGTGGCATAGGGAGAGTGCTTGGCTTCTCATGAATGAGTTTCTGGCCAGAAGGTGCAAATCCCCTTCCCACGTACCAGCTCACTTCAGGAAGGACTGTGGCCAGAGGGGGCACCGTGGGTCCTCAGGAGTCTACATGCTTCCTATCTCAGGTGTGAGAACCAAGCCTGATTGATTGACCTGAAGGCCCAGGATGTACTTTCTGAGCATCTCCAGTGATGACCTGGCAGGTGGGGGTGAGGGTGAAAGGACCCGGATCTGACTTAGCAGCTGCTCCGTTTCTGCCGCCCTTTCCCTCGTGTATCTCCCAGCCCACAGCCCTCTAACCCCCAGAAGAGTCTCTGCCCCAGGAAGGCCTGCATTGCTAATCTCTTTTCCTCATTTTATCTTAATCCCTCTGAAAAAGAGCAGAGGCTGGGACTTCCCTGGCAGTCCAGCGGTTAAGACTTCGCCTTCCAGTGCAGGGGGTGTGGGTTCGACCCCTGGTCGGGGAGCTAAGATCCCACATCCTGTGCGGCCAAAAAGTAAAAACACAGAGCAGAAGCAACATTGTAACAAATGCAATAAAGACTTTAAAAATGGTCCACATCAAAAAAATCTTAAAAAAAAAAAAAAAAAAGCCCAGAGGCTAATACTGTGTCTCCTTAGGGGCCGGGTGATGGGGGGTCTGACGAGTTCCGGCTTCGGCTCCCAGTCATGCCCCGACATTCACTGCCTGTGCTGCTCCTTACACGGCCGTTCAAGGCCAGGCAGCGTCATGCAGCTTCTCCCCTCTAGTGCAAGTATCATGGTCACGAAAGTACCATGTGTACATTTGCATGCTTCACCTGGTAGAGGGGAACTCCCTCCCCACCAAGTAAAACGATGGGACCGCAGAACTTTGCCATTAGCAGGGACCCTGGAGACAGTGCAGCCCCAACCCCTCTTTTACGTGACTTTCCCCCGGCCCTGTGGTCATTAAGTGGCTGTGACCGGACCGTCCGTGCTGACAGTGGGCAGATGGGACGGCGCAGCCCCTTCCTCCTACTGCAGGTCAGGAGGAAGTGATGTCACACCTTCCTACTGCAGGTCAGGAGGAAGTGACGTCACACCTGCGCAGGAACAGTGACCATGGCAACGTGTGCGCACGCAGGTCCCTGGAGCCCGTGGGGTCTTTCTGCTGGGCTGGGCCTCGGGGAGGATTCTCGGGGGACCAGGCACTCCAGACCGAGCCTGCGGCTCCCGTGGGCCTAGAGCAGAGGTGGTCCCGGGTATAAAGAGGCATGGTGGGGCTCTGAGCCCTGTATCCGGGAGAGGAGGGAAGCGTGGGAACAGAGTGGGGCTGGGGCCTGGACCTCAACCGTGGCTTTGTGAGGGCTGCCTTGGAGTCGTAGTGGCCCCGCCAGGGAGATTGCGCGAAGTCTTGATGGTAGGAATCCAGTCTTGGCAAGTGGCCCCCGTATGTCGTTTCTCTCATGGGGAGCTTGGCGGAGCCGGGGTCCCCTGGGCTCACTTCTCTTCTGTCCATGGGCGCCGGAAGAGGAAGGGGCAGACACCAGTGCCTCGGAGACAGAGCCTGGGCGCAAGGCGGGGCATCAAAAGCCTCTGGGCGTGCTTGTGGCCGGTGGCCGTGCTGAGAAATCAGTTGGCTGTTCTCAGACCTCGTAAGGAAGACACACTGTGGAGATTTTAAAAGAACTCGTGATCCTGGCACTTGATGTTCCAGCTCAGCTTTGGTAGTTACTGTGCATAGTAACAGGCATTTCAGGACACAAGTAACAGGGGGCAATATTCAGAACAACCAGGCAAGACAGAGGAAACGGCAGAACATTTATCCTTATCATAAAATACGTGCATGGTGGTGCCACTCGAGGACCCATGGTCTCTAAGTCTCCATTTCTGACAGAAAGATGCCCACGCGCTAACCAGGATGTAGATTTCAGTTTCTGGGCTGATTGGCTAGGAGTTTAAATGCAGCAGTGTTAATAACTCAACAAGGAGGTGATTGATACAGCATGGAAAATGGTGCTCCTACGTAGGAATGTTACCTGTGTACACAGTAGACCACTGCTGAAACCAAACAAAATGAGTGTAATTCCCATTAGCAACCGCTCCCGTTGACTAAGCCCTTGTACCACCTTGCACACCTTGTTTCTGGTCCTTCCAGTGAGTGTGAGGGTTTGCTGGCCTTGGTGCTCACACATCCAGATGAGAAGTGGGTGCGTGGTGCCCACTGTGCCCACCAGCACCTGCTCGTCCTCCAGGTCTTGGCAGGCGAGGGGTGGTGAAAGCCCAGACGGAGTGGATGAGAGGCTGGATGGTCGCTGCACCAGCCCCGTCACTGTTACAAAGAAGCAGGGTTAGGACCCCACCATGACCTGCGTACGAGGTGTGCACACACCCAGGTGTGTTCAGAGCCATCTGGCGAGTTGCCCACCACGTGTGCTTTGTGATTTCAAGAGGAGTTCCGTTTCTTGTTGGTGCTGAGAAAGTGAGATGGCTGTTCCTGGCGCCAGCCCCGCGGGTCCTAGAAGGAACGGGCTATTTCCTGTCCCTGGCAGGAGCAGCAGCTGCTTTGCTTTGTGTCCCTCGTGTTGTCACTTCATTCCCACAGATGAGGAGAGGCTAATGTGTGAGCTATTTCTGGAGGAAGACTTTTTTTGGAGTTCACGGAAGGACACGTTTGGGGTGGTCCACCAGCCATGTTACAGAAATAACCCACAAGTCCAATAACATGAGGAACCACAAATGGCCACAAAATGTCCTGTTTTCAATTTTCCTTTTGCTAGAGGTAAGTAGGAATATATAGGTGCCAGAAAGTGGTTCCCTTTTATTTCAGGTACCAGTTATCCAGTGTATTTTTGCTGTAGCTTCATACTCTGACTTTAAACCATTGAAGTGCACATTGGCACCTTTATCAGATGATAAATAAGAAGCATTTCAAGAAAGTCAGCTTTACAGAAATAGAGACACAGATGTAGAGGACAAACTTATAGTTACCAAGGGGGGAGGGGAGGGTGGGGCGAATTGGGTGATTGGAATGGACATATACACACTACGATGTATAAAATAGGTTACTAATGAGAACCTGCTGTTTAGCACAGGGAACTCTACTCAGTGCTCCATGGTGACCTAAAGGGGAAGGAAATCTAAAAAAGGGGATGTATGTATACATATAGCTGATTCACTTTCCTGTACAGCAGAAACTAACACAACGTTGTAAAGCAGCTATACTCCAATAAAAATTTTTTAAAAAATTAAAAAGTCAGCTTTGGAAAAGGCATAGGCCTTTGTAAACATGCCTGGTTCGTTAGCGATTAACTTGGAAATTCTTCCTTCAAGTGAGGTTTTAGACTTTCCTGTGGATTTGTTTTCCATTCCCCTGTAGCATTCTGCCACCAAAAATAACTAAGAATTATCTCTGAAAATAAACATGCACAGCATAAGTAAGCTGAGCTGAATTGTACAAAGTTCACAGTTGTCTCACAGCTACTCGACCTTTGTGGAATTTATTGTTATAAATTTTGCTTTAGTTTACACGGCTCTAGTGTTTTTATCCTCTGCTTTGCAAATGTTTTTAGTAGCCCGTGAGATGCTTTCAACTCCTTCTGTCAGGGAGCCTCAACAAACTTGCCAGCCACGTCTTGAGACTTGAGTGTATCACCCCCTGCAACATATCCAGGAGGGGGTCAGTGCCCACAGCACTAAGTTTACAGCATCCTTTGCCTCTCAGATGAAGCGTGGAGTAGTGCATTAACCTATGGAAGTGTTATACCTAATTTCTCTTAAATATGTTCAATATTTGAGATTTAAAAAAAACCCTCAAAAGGCATTAGACAAAATTTATGTAACTATAAATATACTACTGCAAATTCAGCAGAACAGCACAATGGCATCTCTTTGAGCAAAAGTTCCTCAACTTTTCGGAGCCAGTTTTCCTATCTGTAAAGCAGAGATAATCCTCTTTTACTGCCAGGCAGGGCTGTGCAATTTGTGTCGTGTATGAAATGTCAGTCCAGTACGTGGAACACACCAAGCCATCAGTAAACGTTAGCTGCCACCATCATTGGTCACATCACCAATGTCCTGTGTTGTCACAGTCAAGATCCCAAGTGCGTCTGTCTCTGCTTCGTAGTACGGTGTGTTTTGTAAAGAAAGGAAATAGTTTTCTGGGCAATTTCTTATTCGCTCTCTCAAGTTCTCAACCTTTTAAAAAAACATTCAGTAAAGACCAAAAACATTTATATCCCTTAAGCGTTATTTAGAAGCTCGAGTTAATGCTGCGACGGATGTGATGGTGAGAGTGCCGCTCCCTGCTCCACCAGCAACATCCCCCACCCCCCGACACATCCCCTCTGCATGCAAGGGGCCCGCTGCCCTCCAATGCGCCCAAGCCTCAGAGCAGTGAGTGTGGATGTTACGGAGTATATTATGCACAGGATGAACTTTCCCTTTGCCTAACGCACTGGTTCTCTCACCCAGAGGACACCGGCCAAGTCTGGAGGTGTTTTTGGTTGTCATAGCCAGGGCAGGAGGGGAAGGACCGGGGAGATGTGCTGCTGGCATCTAGAGGGTGGAAGCCAGGGATGCCCTCAGTATCCTGCAATGCACAGACAGACCCCTCCCAAGAATTATCTGATGCAAAATGCCAGCCCAAGAGAAGAAACCCTGGTCTCAACTAAAGAAGCATCCTCAGCCAGCTAAACAATCATTCCAAAGTCGGTTAAGTCACTTGTGTGAACCCATAATGTATTTTTCCGTAAAAGTGGTACTTCAGTTCATTTTTCAAATTGAGTCACGTCAAGGGCCAGCCTGGTAATGAGCCACCATTTATAGCGTTGTTTTTTAAAGAGTTGTGCTCCCCCTTTGGGGTGTGAGCCCAGACTGCTTTAGTCTTAGCAGTGGGAAGACCCTTCCCCATCCCGCTCAGATGAGGATGTGAGGGCTGAGATGCTATTTCCATCCACCCAGTGCAGGGTGCTCTCAGAAGACCACCTACACCCACTCTCAGAAGAGACTCCTGCCAGCCTGCATGGAGTGACGTGCTTGGCACTTTTTTAAAAATGGAGATTATCAGGCTGAATGAGCCGGAGGGTCAGATGTTTCCTTTGCCAGGAAATGAAAAGATGGGTTCTTTTCAGATATTATTTATGCCTTGAAGCAAAGCACAACTGCAGGCTGTGAACAGCCCGGGCCTCCCCCCCACCTTCCTGAGCTGAGAGCTGAGCTAATCCCTGATGATCCCAGGCCACCTCTGTCCCACATGATGTAGGAAGCAGCTTGGTAGAGCTGCCCCAGGACCATCCGAAGAGCCCGCTTGGGAAGCTGGGGGTGGTGTCGCAGGAGCCCTTGCAGCTTGCAGTGTTTATAACCTGGGCCTCTGCGGTGGCTTCGGGGAGCTATCATCTCCCGCAGAAGCCCCGTAACAGGTGCAGCCATGCGGGGCTCCATTTGTTTTCAATTCTCAATAAATAATTTGAGGGAAATTCTAAGAGCTTTTCAGTGGGGCATGGTGTTAAGTTTTAATGCTGAGCCATCCTCAGGACTGCTGGAAAGATCGGGGATTTCGGCAGACATGGGTTTGGAGGGAAGTTGTAGTTACAGCATCTTTGTGATTGTGCTGTTACCTTTCTCATGATGCTTGGGTTCCAGGAGGAGTTGGTGCTGCTGTTTCTGTCCAGTGGTCATTTGGTTGGAAAGTGTTGGCACCGGCATTTGTCCTGATCTGTCAAGTCACAGTAACCCGTGTGCCGTGGCCTTTCTTGGTGTCACGGGGTTTTTTGGGTTTTTTTCTGTTTTTTGGGTTTTTTTGCAGTACGCGGGCCTCTTGCTGTTGTGGCCCCTCCCGTTGCGGAGCACAGGCTCCGGATGCGCAGGCTCAGCGGCCATGGCTCACGGGCCCAGCCGCTCCGTGGCATGTGGGATCCTCCCGGATCGGGGCGCAAACCCGTGTCCCCTGCATCAGCAGGCGGACTCTCAACCATCGCGCCACCAGGGAAGCCCGGTGGCACGGGTTTTAACTGTCGCCATGCGACACCGCTGACCTGCGTCTCTAGTTGCTGGATGGTCCCCTGACCCAGTTCTGTCGACATGACCTCGTGCCACCCTCAGTGCCTCCCCCTCCCCATGCCTGGGCCCCGCAGTGACACAGTGATACGAGGTCAGCCGCCTTCCTGGCCTGCGACCCTGGTGACGGCTTCGCCCAGAGGATGTAGGCCGTGAGGAAGGCTCTAGAACTGTGTCCCTGGGGAGAAAGATGCTGACAAGGAGATTTTTTTCACTACCTTGATTTTCTTACACTCGTTGATATTTTCCCAGTCAATCTAGGCCTGCCTGATTTGAAGCGTTTCAAGAATTCTAGAAGTGGGTCACAGGCTCCATTCATCTTGCACTTTGGTCGATGCGAAAACCCAGCCTCGCGGTGTGCCTTCCCATCCTCCCAGCAACACACTGTGTAATCAGGGCCCCCCTTCCTCTGGTGCTCTGCAAGGTGGAAAAGTCATCTGTTTTAAAAAATTACTTCAATCCATTTAAATTTAATTATGATTTAACCACGAGCGGTTTTGTGCACTTAGACACTACCTGCATTCCTTTTCTCTGTGACTTCTCCGTCCGTCTCCTTGCCCTTTTTTTTTTCCCTTTTGGGCTCTTGATTTATGTTTCGTAGTTATTAAGCATCTGTCTGTCAAATATTACAGAATTTTCTCCCACTCTTTCATGCGCTCTCAACTTTAGTGTAACAGATGTTACCGTGTAAAACGTTTAATTTGGGAGAAATCCGATCCCATCAGGGTTCTCTGTTAGAGTTGCTGGGATTCTTGAAATGTTGAAAAAGGCTTTCTGGCCCCAAGGTTAGAAAAATGTTTTCATACCTTTTATTAACCTTATAGTTTTAATTTTATGTTTAGAGTACTTGGAGTTTATTTTGAGGTATCACATAAACTAGGAATTTAACTTCATTTTCTTTCAAATGAGTAGTCAGTGATCCCAGTATTCTTCCCCCCCTTTTGAAATGACCTTTTCCTTCATTTAAAATTCCCACACTTGCCAGCATCTTCATCTGGACTTTGAGGTTTCCTCTGCTGATTGAACCAGGGGTCAGAGCAGGGGACGTGCAGGTGGCGCATCCCCTCTTGGTTTGTACAACGTCTGTCAGCTGCCGCAGTGCACACGGGCTCCCCTGTTTTGCTCACCTGGCCTGCTGCCCCCTCTGGCCTTGGAAGTGCTTCCTCTCCCTCCTACTCCTCTGCCTGCACCCCCGTCCTGCTCGGAACCGCACCTCCGCTGAACAGCATCCTTACCGTCCCCGCTACCCGCACAGGGCACGCGCCACATGCCCCGGGTTGGCTGCGAGTCTACAGCCCTCTCGGGGCCCGCAGGTTTCTGCAGCCGGGGGTCATGTCTACTCATCTTTGTAGCTGCATCTTCTGGCAGGGAGCCTAGTGACAGACAATGTATTCAGTAATGTTTGTTGAGCGAATGCATGAACAAGATAAAAAATACCACTGTCCTTCTAACTTCATCACACAGCACAGCACTCAGCGTGGTTCAGCTACAGGCGAACCTCTGTTAGCGTTTGTCTTTGCAAAGGCGATGCCCCAGTTCACATGGGGGAGATTTCCACATGGGCCTCTCGTGCCTGGAGTATCCGGGGAGACTGTGAAGGATTCCCGAGAGCCGCACGGCCCGTGTCCTGGGGTGTCAGCCTCCAGCCGTGCATCAGGATCAGGACAGAGCGGGAGGATGGGATGGGGAAGGCCATCCCGAGGGGCAGCGGGGGAGCTCCCATCCGAGCACAGGACCGGGACCGGGGACTGCCCTCCCGAGTGTCAAGGAGGCGGCTTGTTGTTGTTTTAAATTTTTATATATTTATTTATTGGCTGTGTTCGGTCTTCGTTTCTGTGCGAGGGCTTTCTCTAGTTGCGTCGAGCGGGGGCCACTCTTCATCGCGGTGCGCGGGCTTCTCACTGTCGCGGCCTCTCGTTGCGGAGCACAGGCTCCAGACGCGCAGGCTCAGTAGTTGTGGCTCACAGGCCCAGTTGCTCCGCGGCATGTGGGATCCTCCCAGACCAGGGCTCGAACCCATGTCTCCTGCATTAGCAGGAGGATTCTCAACCACTGCGCCACCAGGGAAGCCCTGTTCTTGTTGTTTTTTAATTTTCTTTTTTATACAGCAGGTTCTTACTAGTTATCTATTTTAAACATATTAGTGTATATATGGGCATGTGGGCCAGACCAGGGCTCGAACCCATGTCTCCTGCATTAGCAGGAGGATTCTCAACCACTGCGCCACCAGGGAAGCCCTGTTCTTGTTGTTTTTTAATTTTCTTTTTTATACAGCAGGTTCTTACTAGTTATCTATTTTAAACATATTAGTGTATATATGTCAATCCCAATCTCCCAATTCATCCCACCATCACCACCCTCCCCCTGCATTCCCCCCTTGGTGTCCATACATTTGTTCTCTACATCTGTGTCTCTATTTCTGCCTTGCAAACCAGTTCATCTGTACCATTTTTCTAGATTCCACATATATGTGTTAATATACAATATGTTTTTCTCTTTCTACTTATTTCACTTTGTATGACAGCCTCTAGGTCCATCCATGGCTCTACAAATGACCCAATTTCATTCCTTTCTATGGCTGAGTAATATTCCATTGTATATACATGTACCACATCTTCTTTATCCATTCGTCTGTCGAGGGACACTTAGGTTGCTTCCATGTCCTGGTTATTGTAAATAGTGCTGCAATGAACATTGTGGTACATGACTCTTTTTGAATTATGGTTTTCTCAGGGTATAGTAGTGGGATTGCTGGGTCGTATGGTAGTTCTATTTTTAGTTTTTAAGGAAGCTCCATACTGTTCTCCATAGTGGCTGTACCAATTTACATTCCCACGGACAGTGCACGAGGGTTCCCTTTTCTCCACACCCTCTCCAGCATTTGTTGTTTGTAGACTTTTTGATGATGGCCATTCTGACCAGTGTGAGGTGATACCACATTGTAATTTTGATCTGCATTTCTCTAATAATTAGTGATGTTGAGCAGCTTTTCATATGCCTCTTGGCCATCTGTATGTCTTTGGAGAAATGTCTATTTAGGTCTTCTGCCCATTTTTTGATTGGGTCTTTTGTTTTTTTAATATTGAGCTGCATGAGATGTTTATATAGTCTGGAGATTAATCCTTTGTCCGTTGATTCATTTGCAAATATCGTCTCCCATTCTGAGGGTTGTTTTTTCATCTTGTTTATGGTTTCCTTTGCTGTGCAAAGGCTTTTAAGTTTCATTAGCTCCCATTTTTTTACTTTTATTTTTATTTCCATTTCTCTAGGAGGTGGGTCAAAAAAGATCTTGCTGTTATTTATGTCAAAGAGTGTTCTTCCTATGTTTTCCTCTAAGAGTTTTATAGTGTCCAGTCTTACATTTAGATCTTTAATCCATTTTGCGTTTATTTTTGTGTATGGTGTTAGGGAGCGTTCTAATTTCATTCTTTTACATGTAGCTGTCCAGTTTTCCCAGCACCACTTATTGAAGAGGCTGTCATTTCTCCATTGTATAGTCTTGCCCCCTTTATCAGAGATAAGGTGACCATAGGTGCGTGGAGTTATCTCTGGGCTTTCTGTCCTGTTCCATGGATCTATATTTCTGTTTTTGTGCCAGTACCATACTGTCTTGATGACTGTAGCTTGCAGTATAGTGTGAAGTCCAGGAGCGTGATTCCTCCAGCTCCATTTTTTTCCCTTAAGACTGCTTTGGCTATTCAGGGACTTTTAAGATATTTTGTTCTACTTCTGTTAAAAAATGCCATTGGTAATTTGATAGGGATTCCATTGAATCTGTAGATTGCTTTGGATAGTAGAGTCATTTTCACAATATTGATTCTTCCAATCCAAGAACACGGTATATCTCTCCATCTGTTTTCTGTCATCTTTGATTTGTTTCTTCAGTGTCTTATAGTTTTCTGAGTACAGGTCTTTTACCTCCTTAGGTAGGTTTATTCCTAGGTATTTTATTCTTTTTGTTGCAGTGGTGAAGGGGATTGTTTCCTTAATTTCCCTTTCTGATCTTTCATTGTTAGTGTATAGGAATGCAAGAGATTTCTGTGCATTAATTTTCTATCCTCCAACTTTACCAAGTTCATTGATCAGCTCTAGTAGTTTTCCAGTGGCATCTTTAGGATTCTCTATGTATAGCATCATGTCATCTGCAAACAGTGACACTTTTACTTCTTCTTTTCCAATTCGTATTCCTTCTATTTCTTTTTCTTCTCTGGTTGCCATGGCTATGATTTCTAAACTATGTTGAATAATAGTGATGAGAGTGGACATCCTTGTCTTTTCTTAATCTTAGAGGAAATGCTTTCAGTTTTTCACCATTGAAATGATGTTGGCTGTGGGTTTGTCCTATATGGCCTTTATTATGTTGAGGCAGGTTCCCTCTATGCCCACTTTCTGGAGGGTTTTTATCATAAATGGGTGTTGACTTTTGTCAAAAGCTTTCTCTGTGTCTATTGAGATGATCATATGGTTTTTCTTCTTCAGTTTGTTAATATGCTGTATCACATTGATTCATTTGCGTATATTGAAGAACGCTCGCATCCCTGGGATGAATCCCACTTGATCGTGGTGTATGATCCTTTTAATGTGTTGTTGGATTCTGTTTGCTAGTATTTTGTTGAGGATTTTTGCATTTATATTCATCAGTGACATTGGCCTGTAATTTTCTTTTTTTGTAGTATCTTTGCCTAGTTTTGGTATCAGGGTGATGGTGGCCTCATAGAATGAGTTTGGGAGTGTTCTTTCCTCCCCAATTTTTTGGAAGAGTTTGACAAGGATGGGGGTTAGCTCTTCTCTAAATGTTTGATAGAATTCACCTGTGAAGCCACCTGGTCCTGGACTTCTGTTTGTTGGAAGATTTTTAATCACAGTTTCAGTTTTATTACTTGTGATTGGTCTGTTCATATTTTCTGTTTCTTCGTGGTTCAGTCTTGGAAGGTTATACCTTTCTAAGAGTTTGTCCATTTCTTCCAGGTTGTCCATTTTATTGGCATAGAGTTGCTTGTAGTAGTCTCTTAGGATGCTTTGTATATTTGCAGTGTCTGTTGTAAGTTCTCCTTTTTTATTTTTAATGTTATTGATTTGAGTCCTCTCCCTCTTCTTCTTGGTGAGTCTGGCTAATGGTTTATTAATTTTGTTTATCTTCTCAAAGAACCAGCTTTTAGTTTTATTGATCTTTGCTATTGTTTTCTTTGTTTCTGTTTCATTTATTTCTGCTCTGATCTTTATGATTTCTTTCCTTCTACGCACTTTGGGTTTTGTTTGTCCTTGTTTCTTCATTTCCTTTAGGTGTAAGTTAGATTGTTTATTTGAGATGTTTGTTGTTTGTTGAGGTATGCCTGTATAGCTATAAACTTCCCTCTTAGAGCTGCTTTTGCAGCATCCCATACGTTTTGGATTGTCCTGTTTTCATTGTCATTTGTCTCTAGGTATTTTTTTATTTCCGCTTTGATTTCTTCAGTGATCTCTTGGTTATTTAGTAACGCATTGTTTAGCCTCTGTGTGTTTGTGTTTTTTACATTTTTTTCACTGTAATTGATATCTAGTCTCATACCGTTGTGGTCAGAAAAGATGCTTGATATGATTTCAATTTTCTTAAATTTACTGAGGGTTGATTTGTGACCCAAGATGTGATCTGTCCTGGAGAATGTTCCATGCACACTTGAGAAAAAAGTGTAATCTGCTGTTTTTGATGGAATGTCCTATAAATATCAATTAAATCTATCAGGTCTGTTGTGTCATTTAAAGCTTGTGTTTCCTTATTAATTTTCTGTCTGGATGATCTGTCCTTTGTTGTAAGTGAGGTGTTAAAGTCCCCCACTATTATTGTGTTACTGTTGATTTCCTCTTTTATAGCTGTTAACAGTTGCTTTATGAAGGTGCTCCTATGTTGTGTGCATGTATACTTGTAATTGTTATATCTTCTTCTTGGACTGATCCATTGATCATTATGTAGTGTCCTTCTTTATCTCTTGTAACATTCTTTATTTTAAAGTCTATTTTGTCTGATAGCAGTATTGCTACTCCAGCTTTCTTTTGATTCCCACAGAATCAAAAGACATTCCCATGGAATATCTTTTTCCATCCCCTCACTTTCAGTCTGTATGTTTCCCTAGGTCTGAAGGTGGTCTCTTGTAGACAGCATATATATGGGTCTTGTTTTTGTATCCATTCACAGCGAGCCTGTGTCTTTTGGTTGGAGCATTTAATCCATTCATATTTAAGGTAATTATCAACATGTATGTTCCTGTTACCATTCTCTTAATTGTTTTGGGTTTGTTTTTGTAGTTCCTTTTCTTCTCTTGTGTTTCCCACTTAGAGAAGTTCCTTTAGCATTTGTTTTAGAGCTGGTTTGGTGGTGCTGAATTCTCATAGCTCTTGTTTGTCTGTAAAGCTTTTGATTTCTCTGTCTTATCTCAATGAGATGCTTGCTGGGTAGAGAAATCTTGGTTGTAGGTTCTTCCCTTTCATCACTTTAAATATATCGTGCCACTCCCTTCTGGCTTATAGAGTTTCTGCTGAGAAATCAGCTGTTAACCTTATGGGAGTTCCCTTGTATATTATTTGTCATTTTTCCTCTGTTGCTTTTAATAATTTTGCTTTGTCTTTAATTTTTGTCAGTTTGATTACTATGTGACTTGGCATGTTTCTCCTTGGGTTTATCCTGCCTGGGGACTCTCTGCACTTCCTGGAATTGGGTGGCTCTTTCCTTTCCCATGTTAGGGAAGTTTTCAACTATAATTTCTTCAAATACTTTCTCGGGTCCTCTCTCTCTCTCTTCTCCTTCTGGGACCCCTATAATGCGAATGTTGGTGCATTTAATGTTGTCCCAGAGGTCTCTTAGGCTGTCTTCATTTCTTTTCATTCTTTTCTCTTTATTCTGTTCCACAGCAGTGAATTCCACCATTCTGTCTTCCAGGTCACTTCTCCATTCTTCTGCCTCAGTTATTCTGCTATTGATTCCTTCTAGTGTAGTTTTCATTTCAGTTATTGTATTGTTCATCTCTGTTTGTTCTTTAATTCTTCTAGGTCTTTGTTAAACATTTCTTGCACCTTCTCAATCTTTGCCTCCGTTCTTTTTCCGAGGTCCTGGATCATCTTCACTATCATTATTCTGAATTCTTTTTCTGGAAGGTTGCCTATCTCCACTTCATTTAGTTGTTTTTCTAGGGTTTTATCTCGTTCCTTCATCTGGTACATAGCCCTCTGCCTTTTCATTTTGTCTGTCTTTCTGTGAATGTGGTTTTCGTTCCACAGGCTGCAGGGTTGTAGTTCTTGGTTCTGCTGTCTGCCCTCTGGTGGGTGAGGCTATCTAAGAGGCTTGTGCAAGTTTCCTGACGGGAGGGACTGGTGGCGGGTAGAGCTGGGTGTTGCTCTGGTGGGCACAGCTCAGTAAAACTTTAATCTGCTTGTCTGCTGTTGCGTGGGGCTGGGTTCCCTCCCTGTTGGTTGTTTGGCCAACCCAACACTGGAGACTTCCCAGGCTCTTTGGTGGGGCTAATGGCAGACTCCAGGAGGGCTCACGCCAAGGAGTACTTCCCAGAACTTCTGCTGCCAGTGTCCTTGTCCCCAGGGTGAGCCACAGCCACCCCTTGCCTCTGCAGGAGACCCTCCAACACTAGCAGGTAGGTCTGGTTCAGTCTCCCCTGGGGTCACTGCTCCTTCCCCTGGGTCCCAATGCACGTACTACTTTGTGTGTGCCCTCCAAGAGTGGAGTCTCTGTTTCCTCCAGTCCTGTCGAAGTCCTGCAATCAAATCCCGCTAGCCTTCAAAGTCTGATTCTCTAGGAATTCCTCCTCCAGTTGCTGGACCCCCAGGTTGGGAAGCCTGACATGGGGCTCAGAACCTTCACTCCAGTGGGTGGACTTCTGTGGTATAAGTGTTCTCCAGTCTGTGAGTCACCCACCCAGCGGTTATGGGATTTGATTTTACTGGGATTGTGCCCCTCCACCCGTCTCATAGTGGCTTCTCCTTTGTCTTTGGACGTGGGGTTTTTGGTGAGTTCCAGTGTCTTCCTGTCAATGATAGTTCAGCAGTTAGTTGTGATTCCAGTGCTCTCGCAAGAGGGAGTTAGAGCACGTCCTTCTACTCCGCCATATTGAACCAGTCTGTCAGGGAAACGTTTGACACAGAATCTTTGGTATTAGAATCAGAAAGTGATGGCTCAACATCTGCCTTTTAAAAAATAAAATAAAATCTTGTTAACTTATTTGGTTGCACCGGGTCTTAGTTGTGGCATGTGGGATCTTCGCTGGGACATGCAGGATCTCTTAGTTGTGCATTTCCTCCAAAATCATTGCCTGTTGAAGTGACTCAGCGTCAGCGGCTCACATTTTATGTGTTTACTTGTGCTGAAGTGATGCAGCTTAGTGAGAATTCAGCACATGGTTGTGACATCCCTGCTCAACTCCAGTTTAAAATCATCCCTGGTGCAGCAGCAAGCTTCCCCACCCCAGGTGCCTGGGTCTTCAGGTCCCTGTGACAGTCACTGTGGCCCTTTTTATTCCCTCGACCTCCTGACGGCTGAAGTCAGACCGTCCAGGCTGGGTCTCAGGACCAGGTATTTACAGACTAAGGAGAAAGGCAACATGTGGCCCTGGAATGTTCTCGAGACAATCCTAGTGGGGCGGCTGCCTGTGATTCTCCATGAGCCTGGGCCCCTACTGATGTGGGAGGACCCCCAGGGTGGGGTTCATAGTGTTCGGGGCTGCATACAGCGGGAGAACATGCAGAAATCTTTATTTCTCACTAATCGAAGGTCATGCTGAGGCTGAGAGGAAGTATTTAGAGTCTTAGTTCCTAGGAAGGAAGCAATGTATCAGCCTTTAAACAGGACATGATACAGACATACATCACCTTTGAGGTCAGAATCTTCTGTCATCAGAATGAGTGAGTGTGTGTGTGTGTGTGTGTGTGTGTGTGTGTGTTGGCTTTCCAAGACTCGCTTTGAGATCTGGCAAAAGAATGTTTAGTCCAGGTCACACATTCAGTTTACCTCGTTGTACCTGAGAAGCCTAAGCAGCATTAATATTACCTTAATCCCTAAAGTTAATGTGATATGTGTTTTGTTTCAAGAGAAATACAGTGAAGGACTGAACCCTGAAGAGAGGGATGTCTTGGTGTCCTTGTTGTGGACTCGAAACAGGGACTTGCTGGCAGGGAGATGGGTCTCAGTTATTTAACTAGAGTGTCACAGCTCCTATTAGGGGTAATACCTGCCTGTTTCAGGATAATCATATGTGATTCATTGTTGTGGTTTATCGTTAGGCAAATATAGTCACTTCGCAGATTCATGGCTGGGCTTTGGGCTTCCGGAACAAACGAGGTTAATTATTGGATAAGGTATATGATAGATGTTAGTCCAAGGACCCACTGCCCTGGGCTAAGAAGCAGAATACGTGCCAAACTAATAATTTATGCACTCTACATCTCACTGGTTTCCCCAGAATGAACTACAAGTGTCACCTAATTGTGTTTGATTCCAGACTGTGCCTGTTTTGACCGTGCGACAGGGAACTTCTGGAGTGTCTGAGTCGGTATCTGCTTTGAGTCACTTGGGTCCAGGATAGATAAATATACATCAATAGATGATTAAAAACATGCCTAGGGCTTCCCTGGTGGTGCAGTGGTTGAGAGTCCGCCTGCCGATGCAGGGGACGCGGGTTTGTGCCCTGGTCTGGGAAGATCCCACATGCCGCGGAGCGGCTGGGCCCGTGGGCCATTGCCGCTGAGCCTGCGCGTCTGAGTTCAGCACTCCTTTCTGCTCTTCCTCCACACCCTGGTTCCCCCTACCCTGTCCTTGAATTTGTAGATAATAATTCCTCCACAGAGGGAGCGAGGGTGGGAGGTTAGGAGGTGGACAAATTGATCCTAACTGTTCCTCATACAAATAACCTCACCTTCTCACTTTCTCCCTCCCTATTGCCTGTTGTTTTCCAACAATCAGTATGAGAAACTCCTATAGGTAGCGTCTGTAATTCTCTGGCACCCAGTACCTTCCACATCTACAATAAGCTTTCAGGCAACCGGAGTTGTGAGTTTTTTCTGTGCCTGCTGTAGTGTGGTTGGATGAAACATGCACATTTTAAGAAAACAAATTGATCGTTTCCCTTGCTGACATTATTCTCTATTTGGATAAATCTGCCCCGGAAGTATCAAGTTTCATGTTCGGGAACGAGCGGACAGGGTGGGAGGCTCGCCTCGGCCCATCTGGACGAGAGAAGGTTTCACAGGCTGGGCGCTAGGTTGGTCTGTTCATACACGTTCACGAGAGACAGAAATTCGCTAGATTTCCCAAACCAGTGTTTCCTACTCTCGGGAAAGTACACTGGCTGAATTATTAGAAGCAGGGTACTTGGGGACACCAGGAACCACTCTTCACAGGTGTTCCTTCAGGAAGCAGAGCAATGTGACAGCATCTACAAGAGGCTTCCTGCCAGCAGGAGGAGGGGCTGCAGGTCCCCAACGGCCCCCATGGCTCTGGCCAGCCTCCCGAAGGATGGTCCTTGGAGCAGAGGACCTGGAATAACGGGGGCCTCTGCTGTCTCACCCCACAGTCCCTGGAGACCCTGGTCACTTTGGTGCTCACAAATTTCTTCTTTTTTTAAAAAATACAAAGCGATATGGGCTTCCCTGGTGGCGCAGTGGTTGAGAGTCCGCCAGCCGATGCAGGGGACACGGGTTCGTGCCCCGGTCCGGGAAGATCCCACGTGCCGCGGAGCAGCTGGGCCTGTGAGCCATGGCCGCTGAGCCTGCGTGTCCCGAGCCTGTGCTCCGCTACGGGAGAGGCCACAACAGTGAGAGGCCCGCGTACCGCAAATAAATAAATAAATAAATAAATAAATATAAAGCGATAATACACCCTTAAAAGGAAACCACGCGCTAAGTCGCCGCATCTCTCAGGAGAGGCCTCTGGCTTGCTTGGGGACGCAAGTGCTTTTACGCAGAAAGATCTTCCTGCTACTCAGAACTCCCCCGAGGCCGGGCCGGGACCCTTCTCTCTCTACAGGACAGTCTAGGGAGGTGGAGGGTTTTCAGAAAGGCTCAGACCCAAGACCTGGAAGGCAAAGCTAGGATCACGTTTCCCGGGGTCCTCTGACCTGCGGGTACACAGGCAGACTAAGGAGTAATCCCTCCTTAGTTCAGATTAAGAACCTCATTCCCAGGGCAACAATCCTTTCCAGGCCAGAGGGAGGTAGAATTCTTATCTATTACAAGGATTTTCAGTGTGATTCTCCATTGTGTGAGGCCTGGTTTCAACCTGATGGGTCTGTGATTTATTTGCAAAGCGAAACCAAATTGTTGCTTATTCACACCCAGCCTCTGAATCTCCACAGAATTAGCTTGTAACTGTAAGTGACGTAGTTCATTGTAGCTTCTCAATTATTTATGTTTCCATCAACCGAGGTCATACCAGGACTACGTCAGTCTCAAATATGAGAAACCCCGGTGAACAATTACAATTTAATTGATTTACTCCAGTTTTTATGTTGATCCTAAAGTACTTTATGTTCTGAAAAGTATTAAAACTCTCCAATGAGCATATATATACTGTAGAGCCACGCTCACAGGCAGGCTAGAAAATCAGATGCTACATTAAGGAATTCTCTAGTAAGAGCAAGTATTTTCCATACTGTTTATTTTTCTAATTTTTCTCTAGGATGTGGAATCACACGGTATGATTTGGTATTAAGAGTACAGCCTCTCGGGCTCGAGTTCACGTCTAGCTCAACTGCTTCCAAACTGGCGCCCTGGAGAGGTGGCTTAGTGGACCAGTGCCTCAGTTTCCCCATCCTGTAAAATGGGCCGGTGCTGGTAGCTCCTCCCTGAGTTGTGAGGATTAGGCGAGCTAACACCGTCACCATCTGGCGAGGTCGGCGTTCACCGTGGGTGCCATCGGCAGTGGCAGACGTGGTGGTGGGAGATGTGCTCAGCGACGTGCGGGGCAGTGGCTGCAGGGAGTGGAGGGCCCGTCTGACTCTGTCCTCTTCCTCCTGCAGGAAAGTGGCAGATGCACGACGGCCTCCTGAACATCACCAAGGTGTCCTTCACGGACCGAGGTCGATACACATGTGTGGCGGCCAACGTCCACGGCACCGTGAACAACACGGTGACGCTGAGGGTGGTCTTCACGTCGGGGGACATGGGCGTGTACTACATGGTGGTGTGCCTGGTGGCCTTCGCCGTGGTGCTGGCCCTCAACATCACCCGCCTCTGCATGATGAGCAGCCACCTGAAGAAGACCGAGAAGGCCATCAACGAGTTCTTCCGTACAGAGGGCGCCGAGAAGCTGCAGAAGGCCTTCGAGATCGCCAAGCGCATCCCCATCATCACGTCGGCCAAGACGTTGGAGCTGGCCAAGGTCACACAGTTCAAGACCATGGAGTTCGCCCGCTACATCGAGGAGCTGGCCCGCAGCGTGCCGCTGCCCCCGCTCATCATGAACTGCAGGACCATCGTGGAGGAGCTCATGGAGGTGGTAGGGCTGGAGGAGCAGGGCCAGAACTTCGTGCGCCACGCGCCTGAGGGCCAGGAGGCCCCCACCGGGGACGAGGTCTACACCATCGCCGACGCCCTGCAGCGGAGCGAGTCCCCCACCGCTGACTCAGACGCCTCGTCGCTGCACGAGCAGCCCCAGCAGATTGCCATCGAGGTGTCCGTGCACCCCCAGGCCCGGAGGGAGCCCACGGATGACCGGGACGGGGGGCCCCTCGAGGCCAGAGACGAGGAGGACACCGAACCCTCGGCCGAGCATTCCCCCGAGTCCGTGGCGCCTTCCACCGAGGTCACGTCCGCGGCGCTGACCTCCGAGGAGCCCACGCCTGTCGAGGTACCGGACCGTGTCCTGCCCCCAGGTCTCCTGGAAGCCACAGAGCCAGCCGGGGCGTGCGACAGCAACGCCCGCGTCGTCTATGAAAGCCATGTCTAACAACGCCCCCCCAAGAAGCTATGCACACCCCGAGAATCAGGGCCGCCCCCCCACCCCCAGGGCCAGACGCAGTCCGCCCTCGCCGCTAAGCCTTACCGGAGACGCCTGTCCCGTAGGTAGGAGCCAGGCCCCTTCAGAAGGGAGCGCCTGCGTGCATGCTGTGTGCCCGGACCGCGCCCCGCGACAGAGGATGCAAGCAGCGGCAGGGTGCAGAGCCGGCGACCTTGGGCAGGTGTCTGTGCGCGCGGCATGAATCTCAGAGGCTCTTCTCTGCCAGATACCTTAATCACTGTTGCTCTTTTGGTGTGAGAGACTCTGAGGTCAAGAGCCCTGTCCAATGCACACTGCAGCGCTTTTCCTTTAAAAAAAATTATAGGTCTGCTACAAGAGCAACTGCACGTCCGTGGGTCTGTTGCACTTTCTTCTCAGTTTTAACCGCCCTTCACTGTTCCCCTATAACCGAGTCGTTGTGATACGAATGCTAATCGTTCCTTCTGGTTTCGTCCCCTTTGCCACTTTGTCCTTATTTCTCTCCCCCCACCCCCTCAAACCCCCCGCCAAACTTTTACCTCAGAGGCTTTGGTGTCAGGGCTGATACCCACAAGTCATCTGTAATGTTCCAAAGCAGTTACCAGCCTCGTGATTTTTGTCATTTCCCGGGCCTGTCTCCATCCATCGCTTTTTTGTTTGTTTGTTTCCAATGAAGCTGCTGTTGTGTAACTGAGGAAAAAAAAAAAAAAAAAAACCTTGCCCAGGATAGCACTTTAATAGCCAAATAAAAATGTGTTGCCTGTCCGATTCTGAGAGCCTTTAGGTGAGCTCAGCTGAGGTGGCAGGGAGACTGTAAACTTGAATTTACCCAAACTGTCCATGAAAAATGCTGTTTTTACGTTTAAGTAACGTCATCCTCCAAACACGGCTGCTGCTTGATCTGGAACGCACGTTGCTTCCAGAGACGGAGGCATCTGAGGAATCCGTGTAGGTGTAGAATGTGGGCCGCCAGGGGCCGTCCGGTGACCCAAACACTTGGTTTGGGGCTGCAAGTGTGAGGGTCCGTGGGATCTCCTAGCCAGGCCCACTTCCCTGAACTGCAGGGCTAGCTTGTCTGTCCTTGAAGGGGAGAGTGAAAGGTTCGGGTGATGGCATCAAATTTCACGCCAGAATTCTTGAATTAATTTTGTCCCACAAGAAAGCAGTTGTATGTGCGGCAGAATGGTGTTATAGAAACGACAAAACTAGTCACCCAGAGGCTAGCATGTCATCTGACGGTGCCACTAAGCACCGCAGGCTTTGGGCAGGTGGGGCCTCCGTTCCTTCCCTGGCAGAGGGACAGACCAGACGGGCTCAAGCTCCATCTAGATGGTCCCCTCTCCCGCAGAATCACCTGGCCCTCCTCCACAATTACTCGAAAGATTTTTCACTTTCCTCTCTGTTTCCTCTAATCTTCTTTATGCTGAAAGTTAGTATTGATGCAAATCAAGAGGATAGGTTTCAAAACTCAAAACCCAAAATCATTAGGGCAGCGTCTGCAGTTTAGATGTCATCATGGAAGAATGAGAGGTATGAGCAGGGGAGCCGTAACCTTAAAGTCGTCTTGAGGGTCACAGCCACATCATGGTTTCCATGGAGGTTCCCTGGGCCACACGGATCGTGAGAGCAGACCTGATGTTTAGTTCTCACTCTCTCGCTATCTGGATAAGTGACCTTCGACACCCCCCTGGGTTTAATCTTTCTCATCTGACAAACACGGAGGTGGTACTTGATGGGTCCCCAGATCCCATCCGGCTCAGACATTTTAGAGTTTTATGGAAAGTTTATGATGCCCCCCCGCCCCCGCCGCCTTGCAGGAGACAAGCAGTCTTGGGAGCAAACATGGGCACGTGAGGTTAGATACTCTTGCCGCCAACCTTCACAGCAGAAGCATCTGAATCTGTAGCTGAAGGCAGAGGGTTTGGCTTCAGGGATTTCTCTATGTATAGATAACTGGTGTGACAGGTGGTCTGACAAGACTCAGAGTTGGAACAGAGTCCTCTTGGCTTCAGATGACCCATTGCCATCAGGTAGGAGTGTCTTGGGTGGTCACATGAAAAGCGAGTCGTGAACAATCCAGAGAAACCTTGACCTCCCCCTTGCACTCTCTGGACGAGGGTTTTCTGTATTGGGGTTGCAAAAGAGTTTTATCTCCACCTCGTAGAATTTTCCACTTGTCACGGAGGTCAGCAGATTCTCACCATGGATCTGTACGCCCAGAGCAACAGCAGGGACCCACACTCATTTTGTGACACTGCGTGAACTTTTTCCCATTCTGTCCAGTTCTCCCTCCACCGAAACCCATGTGCACATTTCCACGTGGAAATTACAGGAAAAGGCATCTGTCTCTCCCATCTAGGCACTGATTAGGGATAGAAAGTTAAAAACGGGCAGATTTTTTATGAAGCAGAAGCAGAAATGTGTGACCAAAGAATGTTTTCAGGTTGGTTTTAGCTTCTTTAGACTGGCTAGATTATACAGATTTTTCAAAACCTTTCCCCTCTTTAAGGCATCAGAGAGCTCTTGATAGAATAACAGCCAACCAAAGAGAAGGCTGGCTTACGACGACGATTTCTCTGTCCAGAAAGGCTACACTATACCTGTTCATCCTGTAGCTTCTTTACAGGATAGGAAATCTCTCCTGCTAGAATATGGAACAGAGATGATCTCGTGACTTTTGGCTGATTTTTCAAAGATAAACTGTTCAGCTTCATAGAAATCCATAAAAGTATGGCTGCTTGTGAGCGTGTGTGTGTGTGTGTGTGTGTGTGTGTGTGTGTGTGTGTGTATGCACACATGCATACGTCAGACTCATTTGGGCAGTTTTAACAGCTTAGCACTAAATCCCAAGCCATGTCCTTTGGGTCTTAGGTCATTGTTCTCAAAAGTAAGCAGTTTCTGGTTTCTGAGTCATCTGGTCATATCTCTAGCGATTTTTTTTCTTGAAGTTCTGAAAATGATTCAGATACGTGTGCATATTTAATTCACTTAGATCTGTAAACTTGGATGGTATTTATTCTAAATGGGAAAAAATTTTATACTGCAAATCTATGTAATTTATAATGGTTTTGTTTTATATATTATATTTTCATATTTTTAGGGCACATCTATTCTCATCTTTTTGTATATCATGCTTGACAAAAAGAAATAGTAATACTTGACTAAATCTCTAGGAACCAAATGTGACATCTATAATGTATAGAAATCGCTCTGAAAATAACTGAATGTCCTTACCCATCCTGAGCATTATTGTGCTGTGTTATTACACCCAGAATGATTGCTGGTGAGCATTTCTTTTTTCAAAGCCAAAAGGCCTGGCCTCCCACACAGTGGAGTCTGGAATCCTTCCCTTCTTTATCTTTTTCATTGTGTGTTTCATTTTTAATTGTAGACATCCTGTGTTGTTCAGACTTCCTTTGGAGGGCAAATGTGAGATAAGAAAGCAACTTGATTGAAAGACTTGGCTTGAAGGATGGCTGTGTAACTTATTCACTGGGCTGGTAACATTTCTCATCTAATGGTTGGATTGTTCTTTATTGGTGATCTCAGAGCTGTTCAGCTGTTTAGCTCGTGAAGAAAATGTTAGGCAGAAAGAATGTTTGCAAGATTTGGACAGGCAGCCTCTAAATGTAGTGCAGCCAACACAAACCAGCTGAGCCTTAGAAACCCCAGTCCCAGCCAGCGGACAAGCCGTTTCGAAAGGCAGATCAGACTCCTGTGTGTGCAAGTTGAATTTCAGTGTTGTACCAGTGCTAAAACTCTTAAAGGGCAGCCCCTGTGCTTCTGTGAACAGGGGTTTCCTCCCAGTGTTTCATTGGGTAAGAAAATGGAGCATTTACCTTATCTTTCAGATACTCTATACTCAGCGCAGTTCAGCGACTAATTCCCTGTACCTGTCTTCACGCACCCTTTTGGCAGTCCCTTTAGATCATAATCCTGGTTTCTGTTCTTGCTTTTTAAACTAATTCGTTGGTACTCTTTAAATAGCCAGCAAATCTCATTGTATATTCACACGTGTTTTGAGCACCTGTTACCTTCACGGTATTAGTCATTTTTACATTCACCTATTCATTTAAAAATCCTTTAGTAGATAACAGAGTTCATCTTCCTAATGACTCTTAGGGTTAAACCAGTGATGAACAAGGTTTGAATTAAACAAATCAGTGGTGGGGAAAAAATAGAAAAAAAACAATTGCTTCTTATGCTTTCTGAAGGACTGAGTGTCTGTTATACAAGAAAATGTTGTATGAGGGTGATAAGGATCTTTAACTGAGATATTTTAGAAATGTCATTTTTTAAGGGGACTAATGCTTAGAATACCACAGTCGAAACTGAAGCTCATAGAGAACGTAAAAACAGAAAGCAAATAGTTCTAAAAATATTCTGGCATAAATTATTTTTATTTAACGAGGAGTTAAAACCTTCAGTGTATCTCTCAGACACCCCAGCACTGCTCACAGGAGATGCTGGCACTTAACGTTTGATGTGCTGTTCCTCTGGTTCTGGAATTTCTTTGTTAAAGCCAGGAAATAAGATGGAAAAATGTATCTGGGCGGAAATGTCAAACTGTTGACTTGTGAGCTATAAATGTTCACCTTTTAAGAATAATTTAAAGGTATAAACAAATGACTAATATTTAAATAGATATAGCAGCAAAAAAGCAAAAAAACATGTGAGCCATCCTGTATTTTGGTTGTTGCTTTAATAAAAGGATTTGCACAGGTGTGCTGAGCGTGTTGTGTCCCAGCTCAAGGCTGTGTGAGTGTGGCCTGATTTACTCTTTCCAGGAGTAAGAAATCTTTAGTCAATCCCCACCCCTACCTTTTGCATCTGTGGCATATCTTGGGGAAAAGGGAAAAATGAAGTAATTGTTAGGTGAATTTACAAACTTTATCCAAATTCAAAAATCCTAACTCTGGCCTGGCAAACGGGATAGCCATTTATTTTTTATAAATGGCTATCTATACGAAGAAATAATTTTAAACATGTAACATCAAGCTTATTGTAGAAAATCCACAAAGACCAGGAAACTCACCTACCCAGAACATCCCACAGGAGAAGGCATTAGTCATAGATCCGACACGAAACACCTAGACAGAACCCAGTCCAGACCAAATCCAAGAATGTGCTAAGGAGGTGCCCTTTGAAAGCTTTGAAAGCTGGATTCCTCTCAGATAGGATGAGGTCATGTAAACACAACAAGAAAGGACAACACCAAATGGGAAAGAAAATCAATGTTTTGCTGTAGATCTGGAGAGGCCAACAAAATTATTGAATGGGTTACCGGATAAACTGTGCATATAACTAAGATCCAGAGGTTCTGTCAAGCAAAAAAAAAGGTTTAAGAGAACTATGGTGGCATTCACGGAAAAATGAACAATTGTGCCACCAGGGAAGAGAAAATAGGAAAGTTTTGTCCTAACTGCGTAATTTTGACTGGTACATATCTTCAGACCCAGAACAAACAGCTGCCAATTTTTTTTTTTTTTTTACAGGTTTTGGAATAGTGCATTCTCATGGGCCTTAGTCAGAGGAGCCTAGGTAAGGCTTCATATTAATCTGAGTGATTTTCAAAGCGTGTAGTCACAGAGCTGGAAAATAAGTGTCAGGTTTTCTGATTTCCCTGTCTTTTCGGCAGAGTCCCTAAACACGCAGGGGTTCAGCTCTGCTTGAACATCTCTGGTGTAGCAGAGCCCGTGACCACGTTTAGGACATGCTCCGGTGTCGGTAGGTTTTAAGCGCCGAGTCAGAAATCTTAAAAGTGGTTCCACACTGGTCCTTGTTGAGCATCTGGAGCTGAAAGCGTGAGTTTGTCCTGCCACAATAAAATTTTCCTTTACTGTCAACCCAAAATGAAAATTATAAGTGTATTCATGTCAAAGAGAGGATTACCAAAAAAACATGGGTGCTCCTGGCACCACTACATGAATTACGTGCCATGTGGCACAGACCCTTTTGAGTTTAAATGGTTTCTGCCAACGGTGTTGGAGGCAGAAGTAGGCGAATCAGGTGCTCCCCCAACCCCGGAGATGCCCTGATGCTACAGCTCATTAAGTAAAGGATGGTTCAACTGCCAGAAAAATGAAAGAACCAGCAAATTAAGTGCCTCAGTAGATTAGTATGTTTTGGAAGGACCATTAGAGATGACACACTGAAAGAAATGTATGTATGTGTTAAGTGGCTTATTGAGGTATTTTTCAATAATAGGTGAATCAGAGCCAGCACCAATTGCATTTAACTGTTAGGGAAAATAACGACGCCAAGAGTAAAATAAGAATTTTCCTAAGATATTAACTCACATTAAATAAACTAAAAAATATGAATGAAGGTTGATACATAGCAATAAATTTTTCAAGAAGCACATTTCTCACTACCAATGGCATAGGTTTTCTTATAATGGACTCATGTTTTAAAGCTCATTATGGAATGGGTATTCACATGAATCATGCAAAAAAATAATTACCTGCGCATAGAACTCTAACTAGATTGAGGGTCTTTCTGTTGTTCAGTTTTCATGCTGTACAGCATCTGTTTCCTGAAAGTTTCCATGATTCGTATGAAGCTCACATGCATTGGAGACCCTGACGTGATCGGCGTCTTTGAGTTTTAGGGCTGATGGATTATTCTACTGTGGCATACTTACTCCACCCAGCCGTTTGATGAGGTGAATAAAGTTGTCCCAAAGCTTTAAAAATATTCCTAGTTCTAAACCTCAAGGTTTTTACATGAAGTAGGAAAGAAAGACAGGTTTGTCTGAAGAAAAGAGGTAAACTTCCATACCAGCTGTGCAGATAGCCCTCACTGTCAGATGATGTCTCCTGTCTTTCCTGCTAGTATTACCTCACCTGTTGAGCCGGTGGACCAAGCTATTACGCATGAAGTAAGATGCTTGATTACAGTTAGAGACTGAGAAAATTCATCCGCCATGTAGCAGACACTTGAACATACAAGAGGTACATTTTAATATTGGCTCCACTTGAGATTATTTTAAAGCTGAAACATTACAAAAATTAAGACCTGGCACCATATTTGTAGAAATGTCTTCATCTAATGAAGAAGAAATTTTGAAAATGCTAAGACCTCAGAAATTATAGAAAATTTAAATACATTTGTAGGAAAAAAAAAGAAAGATGACAGCTCATATGGGAAGTCTGGGATCAGTTTTTTTGTGTGTTCAGAATACAACTTTCCTAACTTTTTGTCATTATAGTAGTTAATGGAGATACATTAGTGATATTTCTGAAACCCTGCCAGATCCTGAAAAAAAAAATTAACCCAAGTTTTTTCAAAAATACATGCATATAAATAGATATCATCTAACTATTTTATGTTACCTTCTCTCATCCCATAATGAATTTGAGGTGATTGAGTTCAATATATTTTATTCTCTGTGCATCCTTTGACAATAGTAATTGCTGTGTTTCATACAAGTTCACTAACTCAATAACCATATTACTTTATTAATCAGACATTTTATTCCCAATCATTTTGAATCCATGAGAGATTTTCAGTATGACTATAAAAGCAGAACAGCTGGATGATCTAGAAATGCTTTACCTGTAGCTAAAAATGGAAGAATAAGATGATTATGCCATACTCACAAACAGACTGAATGTTTGTGTCCCCCCAAAAACCGTATATTGAAATCCTAAACCCCAATGTGATGGTATTTGGTGGTGGGGCCTCTGGAAGGTGATGGGGTCATGAGGGTGGAGCCCTTATGAATGGGGTTAGTGTCCTTATAAAAGAGGCCCAGAGCGCTCCAAAGACACAGCGAGAAGATAGCCATCTCTGAACCAGGAAGCCGGCCTCACCAGGCCTTGAATCTTCCAGAGCCTTGGTTATGGACTTCCCAGCCTCCAGAACTGTGAGAAATAAATGCTTTTTTTAAGATGCCAGTCTATGGTAATTAGACCTTTTATTTTGAGAGTTCTAGATTCCCACGTGGTTGTAAGAAATACTACAGAGAGAGCCCACGTACACTTGACCAGTTCCCCCTGTGGTTATCTCTCACAAAAGCATTGCACACCTTCGCAATCAGGGCATCAATACTGATAGAGTTCTCTAGTCTTAACCAGGTCACCCCAGTTTTACACGCACTCATTGGTGTGTGAGCATTCAGTTCTGTGAAATTTTACCACACATGTAGGTCTGTGCATCCACCACCACCAGCAAGATGCAGAACATTCCATGAGTACAAGGACCCCTGAGTTGCCCTTTCACAAGCACACCTCCCTCCCTCCCTCCCACCCCAGAACACTTTTTTTTTTTTTTTTACATCGGTAAACTTAACTAGATAACTGAAGCTTCTCTGGAACCAACTGTAATAAGTATGTTTTACCAATAGAAATATATGGAAATTTGTCAGTTTCTTGATGTCTGAATTCCTGTTGCTTTAATTATTTTATTTTATTTATTTTTTTTGTTGTTGTTTTTTTTTGTTTTTTTTTTTTTGCGGTACGTGGGCCTCTCACTGTTGTGGCCTCTCCCATTGTGGAGCACAGGCTCCGGACGCGCAGGCTCAGCAGCCATGGCTCACGGGCCCAGCCGCCCCGCGGCACGTGGGATCCTCCCAGACCGGGGCACGAACCTGCATCCCCTGCATTGGCAGGCGGACTCTCAACCACTGCGCCACCAGGGAAGCCCTCCTGTTGCTTTAAAAGGACTTGTACAATGAAGACAGACAGGTGTGGTTTCTGAATCACAAAGAAAAGATAGCCAGACATTTGAAATCATAGAAAACCCTTGAAAAGGAGGAACGTGAGGCAGGTGTCTTGGTGGAGGAACTCTGGGATGCACAGTTCACACCTTGCACTCTAGAGCAGCCAGAAGATGCAGAGCACAGAACAAAGGCGTGGTTGCTACATGCCTTTAGAAGTCTCAAAGAGAAAGTACTCCCTCCCAAATGTACAATGTCTAGGTACAGTCCAGAAGTTCCAAAACTAAGGCGCAGAGTGGTAACAAGTCATGGGTAAAGGGCTCAGACAACCTCTGTGATGCTGGGGATCTCGATAGCCTTGTTTTCCGCTCCCTTGGGTAAGACGGGACAGGCAGGTAAGTGCCAGCCCCTAGGCCGTGATGAGGTATCTGTCACTTCTGACGTTATATTAAGAAAGCATCTCAAGTGTTGAACTTAAGACAGCCGGCCACAGTGTTGAGGAAAAGATCCTCTGCCCGACTCAGGAAGGCACAGGAGGCAGATTCCAGAACAGGGGCACCTGAGGAGTCTCGAAGAGTCCTCACTCGGAGCCACTGGAAAGGCACCGTGAAGGAATCCTTCCAAGTAATATTGTTTTCTTACTGTGCAAATGCCCTGGACTCGTAATCACATTTGGCTTCCATCAGGCATTACGGGTACGGAGTGGGGGTTGGTTTGCTCCTATGACTCTATCTAACAACCAGCTGAAATCTGAGTGCCTAGGACCCGGGAGTGTTGAGGAGGGTACAGGACTTCCAGGAGGCCAGCCCTGGCTGGAGGTCCTGGGCAGCCTGAAGCTGGACGCTGACCTCTTGGAAGCAGGAGCGGAACAGCCTAAGGAAAGCAGGAGAAAACTGAAAAACAGCTCTCCTTCATGCTGTTAGCCAGGGGCAGCTGTGCCCAGGTGAGAGTGAATTTTTAAAATATGGAAAATGGTAAATGCATTAGCTTGTGTGAATCAGTCATAAAAATTACAGAAAATTGGGCTTCCCTGGTGGCGCAGTGGTTGAGAGTCCGCCTGCCGATGCGGGGGACGCGGGTTCGTGCCCGGGTCCGGGAAGATCCCACGTGCCGCGGAGCGGCTGGGCCCGTGAGCCGTGGCCGCTGAGCCTGCGCGTCCGGAGCCTGTGCTCCGCAACGGGAGAGGCCACGACAGTGAGAGGCCCGCGTACCGCAAAAAAAAAAAATTACAGAAAATTATACTCATGACCTAATTTCCAGCCAAGAAACCCCTCCAGTTTTGGTCCTGGTTGTCTCCTCGGTGACACGAACCTCAACGACTGAAGCATTTTGTGCTAAGCTAATCAGTAGGGTCCTGTTACAAAACTCAAGTTATTAAACCATTACTAAGAAATGATTCCCAGTGATAGTGGAGGGGCAGACTTTCCATTAAGCAGCAACATTGAAGCCTCTTTCAACTATTTGAGTGTGCTACATTAGGATACTTTGTCTCCATCAAATTCAAAAATGTTTTTGTCACAATTGCCACATCCGTAAAGTTACTGTTCTGTATTTTCCACTTGAAACTCAGGACTAAGCACGAGATGTGCACACCATGCGCTGACTATGATGTTCAGATTTATTCTGTACCACCTAAGTTTTGCTCTGTTTCCTCTGCATAGGCAGTATTTCACAGCCTTACAAAATTGTTTATGCTCATTCATCAGCAGTGGGATGTAACATTTCCTGTCATTTTTCATATCAAAGAGTATTTAGGTAAAGCTGGGTAAACCCTTAAGTCTTTTTGTTGTTGTTGTTGAATTGTAATAGTTCTTTATTATATTCTAGATACAAGTCCCCTATCAGATATATGATTGCATAAACCCTTAAGTCTTTTCTTTGGTTTCCCCTTCATAACAAGACTCACCCTTCTTCTGCCCTGTCTTACCGGCAGGGTAGCCTAACAGACGATCCCATGTTCTAAACAAAAAAGTCATTCTCCCAAGAGCGTAAGAGAACCTACAGCTACCAGACCGTGAGCTCTGTGCAGACAGCAATCACGTCTGTATCCCCACAATGCTTCCTACAGGAGTGTAAAGATTACTAGCCTTGGGGCTTCCCTGGTGGCGCAGTGGCTGAGAGTCCGCCTGCCGATGCAGGGGATACGGGTTCGTGCCCCGGTCCGGGAGGATCCCACATGCCGCGGAGCGGCTGGGCCCGTGAGTCATGGCCGCTGGGCCTGCGCGTCCAGAGCCTGTGCTCCGCAATGGGAGAGGCCACAGCAGTGAGAGGCCCGCATACCGCAAAAAAAAAAAAAAAAAAAAAAAGACTTAGTGTGAAGATTGCTAGCCTTTAGTAAACGTTAATTAAATGAAAACAAATCTGTCTTCTAGCTAATTAGGATTTATTGATATTGGATTAAATGTCTTCATTCATAGGGCCCAGTGAAGGGTAAAAAGTACACTTTGAAGAATCTCTTGGAACCTAAAACCATACTTGAACAGACTCCCCCGTCACAGGATGGGGTAGGTTTCTTTTTCAAGGAGTAGAATATAACTCCTCTCTTTTTGTCCAAATTTAACCTAATATATTTTTTTAAAGAGCCGTTTAAAAGTCTTCTATCCACTCTGGTGGTGTCTTGGTGAGACAGCTTTCCACAATTAGAAACGTGCAGTGAATTCAACAGAAAGGAATAGTGACACTGGAATCACCTCTATGTCATTTCATGTCGTATTCTCTGAGGGCACTTTTCAGACCCTGGAGGGTCGAGCAGAATAAAAACCGCATCCTTTCTGCAGCTCAGATGCTGGTGGGGACAGTCAATGCATCCCGGGGACAGGTCACTGCTTAACTGCCCAGGCTGCCCTGGCCCCCTTCTAAGTTTCTTTTACCTCAAAAGAAACAACAAAGTTCTAGTGGAGAATCCCCTTCCTCGAGCCCAAGCTGCCCTCTCCTTATATCTTCACCAGGGCAGACCAGCCCCAGTGGAAAATGAACCCACACACAGCTGATGGGTTTAAATGTTCCTGAACAACCAGGGGTGTGTACCCCCCTGAATTGCTTTCAGGGCACAGCCTGGCAGCGCTGCCCACGGGCCTCATTGTAGGAGCGGGAAAACCGGGCTCGTTAAGTGAGGGAATTATTTCAGGATTGAGGAGAGACAGGATGTGACATAACAGGCATGTCACCCCGACTCACACGTGTGGTGCCACTGAGCTGCGTGCTGGGGCGTCGTCCACGAGGGCTTCTTGGTGCAGCCGGTGCCCGGGGTTTGTGAAGGGCCACCGCTCACCGCCCTCCTGGGGAGATGAAGGCCCTCTGTAGCTGCAGCCTCGTCTCAAGGGGTCACCATCATTTCCTCCCCAGCTTCCCCTCCTTCTTGGTCTTGTCGTGGGGCCTCAGCCCCCGGCGGGCAGGGAGCACCCGTGTTTTCCTCCTGTCTTGAAGTCAGGTGCTTCCTGGGGAGGGGCTGGGCTCAGGCTCACACAGGAGCCCCCAGAATGCAGCCCAGGAGGTGGAGGCTTTCACCGGCTCTCGTGTTTCCATCTTGGTGACCTCTGGTCCCCTCCAGCCACTCCTGGTCACCACGTGCCGCTACTAAGGCACATAAACACGTCCAAACAGCGACTGCTTTCAGTGCTGTGAGTTACCTCCCCCCGCCCCGGTGCTCACCAGACTCTTTGAAAGATCAGCCTGCCTACTTGCTCATTTCCACCTTTCCTTCCAAACTTCACAGGGGATCAGGCCAAGCTGCCCTCCACTAGGGCTGATTCCTCCTTCCTGTCCTAGGCCGGGCCGCACAAACCCAGCCTCCCTCCAGTGACCAGCCCCGGCCCCGGCACCACCATCAGAGAGCATCATCGTCACTGTTCGCCCTTAACCTCGGGAACTGTGCAGACCCTTCTGAGAGGCCTCGAGCTGTTGGACCCTGAACTACAAACTGCTGAGGTGCCATGAGCCCAACTTTCCCATCACGCCGCACACGTGCGCACACGCGCGCACACGCGCGCGTGCACGCACACGCGTGCGCCCCAGCACCCCCTGCAACCAGAGGCAGGCAAGGAGGAGGAAGAGCTTCTTTCAGGGCTGTGACCCCTCCTGGTCCCTCAGAAACAGTAACTACGGAAGATCAAGGGGACG
>NW_006785319.1:3161034-3165331 GCF_000442215.2 Lipotes vexillifer
TCTTCCAATAGCAGAACCACATCAACACGTGACACACACGCAGTCTTGCCATGGGGGGACTGAGATCTGAGCTATAAGAACCCCTGTCACCCCCTCCATGACATCCACCTGGACAGAAATGCACCTGCCACCAGGTCATCCAGGTCTCTCTCTTGGTCCTAACACCACCCTCCCATCCAAACATTGAGTAACCATCCAGAGGCAGTAATGGTGGAACATTTCCACTGGGGTCCACGGCGGCCACTCTGTCCCACTCCCCTGTGGAGCCTGGTTCCGTAATCGCTGCTCCCCAGACCGGAGAAGGGCCCAGACCCAAAGCTCTGTCCACTGCCCCGGCGTCCGGCAGGGTGACTGGGCGCCTACTTGCTTATGTAACATCAGCCCTGCCCAACCTCGCTGTAAATCCTCTTTCCTGGCATCTGCAGTCACAAGAGGCTAGACTCTAGGTATTAATTATAGGGTAGAAATCCTTTTGAACCCTTTGTGACTCACTTCTCTCTACTTTGCTATGTGTCTCAGCTGCCCTTGATTTCTTTATCTCCACCCAATAAAGGACCTGTTCCATCCTGATATGGATTAAAGGTGGGTCCAGTTGGTTTTTACTTTTCTATGAATATTGTGCAAATAAAATCTTAATTGCTCCTGTTAAATACTCAGGAATTCAGTTTTACCAATTATCAAGTGTTTACTTCGTCACCTGCCCTTAAAGTGAGTCAGAACAAATCCTACTATGGTATCTAGTTACAATATCTTTTTACCCTATAGCAGTAAGTTCATGGAAATGAATAGGGTTTATTTACTCGAGAGTTTTCCTGATCTGATAACCTCTGGGTCTACTTCTGTTTTACACTGTGTATTAAATTTAATCTAAATAGTAGGGGGAAAAAATAAGCATAAGAAAATGTGGAGGGTAAGCCTAGATGTGTCTCAGAATTCCCCCAGCATGAGTCTGTGGTGCGTTTCTTTTCTGCAGATTAGCTGAGTACAGGTTCCTGGGGTCCATCAGGAAGTCCTGGTGTTAAGTGCCCACTAGGTAACATGCACCTCATTGCCTCGTGGTGCCTACACGTGAGCAGTAGGACGTCGCCTTGATCAGTAGAGAAGTCTGCCCAGCGAAGCAATAGGCATTTGCTTGTTTAAAAGCATCCTTCATATTGATATTGGTACACATAATCTTTTGACTCGTTGAAAAGTGGTGTTTTTCAGTAGAGCAGAACAGTCATTTTTTGTAAAGTTCAAGTGATAATCTTCAGATGAAAGGCCAAAAAGTGCTTATAAATTTGGGGGAATAGTCCTGAAGCATGTATGTTATTCAAACTCTTCCAGATTAATAAGAATCTCTCTGAAATAGAAAACAAAGGTATCTATCCTGTTTTGCAGTTAATATGTTTCTGCATTCATCAACCCTTAAAGAATTCTCCCTCATACAGTCGGTTAGTGACCAGCTGAACCAAATAATGTCCCTTTATTTTTCTGCAAAATTTTATTTCATTTTAATTAATCAGATGATGATAAGGTTTGGACACACAAAACAGGATTCAACAGAAAGCCAGTCCCTCTTTAGTAATTCAACTTTCTTTTAGTTTACAAAGCGCCACTGCACCCTCTCAAGTCCTGCCCTGTGAGCAATTCCAACGTCAATCAGGCACTTCCTAACTGCAGAGGTACCGAGAGAAAGCAGTTCTGTCAAACTGTGTGTTTACAGACACATATCTTTATTGGATGTTTGTAAGGGCCAAGGAAACACTAGTCTCCAAGAACATAAAAATGAACAAGACCTGGTTCCTGTCCTTAAAACTTCACCTTTTTAGGGCTTCCCTGGTGGCGCAGTGGTTGAGGGTCCGCCTGCCGATGCAGGGGACACGGGTTCATGCCCCGGTCCGGGATGATCCCACGTGCTGCGGAGCAGCTGGGCCCATGAGCCATGGCCGCTGAGCCTGCGCGTCCGGAGCCTGTGCTCCGCAACGGGAGAGGCCACAACAGTGAGAGGCCCGCGTACCGCAAACAAAAAAAAAAACAAAAAAAACAAAAATAAAAACACTTCACCTTTTTAGAAAGTACTTAAGGTATGTAGTAAATATCTACAATAGATGATTTTTCAAAAAGTAATAAATGTTGGGGAAAAGGTGACACACCATCAGAGATTTTAGGGATTGAAAAGAGTAGCTCAAGATTAGATTTGCAACATCACTGTGAAACACATGCCTCAGATGTTTGTCTTCTGCTACTAGTAATCATGGAGTGTGAAACCTCCAGAGCAGCACGGATCTCATTACAAGAGGAAGAACTACCAACACCCCTTCTTGGTAAAAACCCTCACTTAATGTTAAAGAGAGGCCAGGATGAAGACAGGTTTTTGCTCTGTGGATAAAACTGATTACGCATAAATCCACTTAATCCAGCTCTCAAGAAATGCCTAGAACTGTGGTCAGGCATCTAAGATACCATTCCTTGTGCCTATAAGGAAACACTACACCTGTGGGGAAGCAAGAATTTTATGATATTTTATTTGATCAGAATATTATAACTTGCAGAAAAAAATCTAGTTGGTTCAGGTTTATGATGTATTTTGAAAGTCTGTTCTTGTTCAAACAGACATAGCTCTATAGAAGCATCAGCTCTTGTATATAATGCTCAAATTCTCACCTGACTATCAAATCCGTTAAAAGTGAATCTTGTATAAAAAAAAAAAAAAAGGAATAAATGCCCTCATGGATAGACAACTGAAATCCTAGTAAAAGTCAAGAGAGAAATGCCATACTTTTGACTGGGAGAAATCAGGAGAACTCTGAATAAAAAAGTAATTTCAGGGGACTTCCCTGGTGGCGCAGTGGTTAAGAATCCACCTGCCAATGCAGGGGACACGGGTTCAAGCCCTGGTCTGGGAAGACCCCACATGCCGCGGAGCAACTAAGCCCATGTACCACAACTACTGAGCCTGTGCTCTAGAGCCTGCGAGCCACACTACTGAGCCCATGTGCCGCAACTACTGAAGCCTGCGCACCTAGAGCCCGTGCTCCGCAACAAGAGAAGCCACCGCAATGAGAACCCCGCGCACCGCAACGAAGAGTAGCGCCCGCTTGCTGCAACTAGAGAAAGCCTGCACGCAGCAACGAAGACCCAATGCAACCAAAAATAAATAAATAAAAATTAAATTGAAAAAAAATAGTAATTTCAGATAATCTGTGAAGGGTAGTTGGGATTTGAGCAGATGGAGACGGACTGGATGTGAGGTGAGGGGTGAAGGCAATAAAGGGCCCAGAGGGCCGTCTGTTGGGCTGGAGTGGGGAACGCGGGGTGCAGGGGAGACGTGGGTTGAGGTCTCCTGAAGGCCAGTGTGCAAAGTGGACAGGACAGACCTCTGCTTTGGAAAGATGCTCGGGGGAGAGTGAAGCCCCTCGTGGGGGTTTCAGAGGCTCTTGATGAGGGTCTGAACCAGGTGAGTGGCAGGAACGGCAGGGTGATCTGCCTGGACCTCAGAGATGTTTCTGAGGGCCTCGTCGGGGGCTTGGCCACAGTAGTTTCTGGAGTAAGAGGGTAGGAGAAGCAGAAATAAATTGGAGGTTTTAAGCCTGGATGACTAAGAGAATCACATTGCCGTCAGAGAAGCGGCAAGGAGAATGTAAGAAAAATCGAACACTTGGAAGAGTTATACCCATTACTGCTGTGGTTTTTGCAAGTCCTTTCCGGCTGCTTGAGATTGACAGATACGTGTCTATAAACTCGTAGTTTGACCACTGCTTTCTCTCGGTACCTTTGCAGTTAGGAAGTGCCTGCTTGTTCTTGGACCTGCGCACAGGGCAGGACTTGAGAGTGTGCAATGGTGCTTTGTAAACTGAAAATACGATACAAACAACACTGAAAAATAGAATCAGTTATTTGTCTTCTGTTGGAGGTAGAGACTCATCTATTTGATATATTGACATATTCATTACTAGAAAATCCTACTGTTGTTCAAAAGTCCCCAAGTCAGGGGTTTATAAAGACATGTTGAACAAACAGCAGAGTCACATGGCTTAGTTAGGGTGCTTTGGGCTGCCAGGAAGGTAGAAAACACAATTCAAAGTGACTGAAGCAACATTAGGACTTTTTTTTTTTTTGTACTCTCACATGATAAGAGCTCTGGCGGTGGAGAGTTTCTCAGGGTGATTAAATCATCAGCATAATTAAGTACTGAGGTTTTATCCAGCCTCCAACAGTTCCATTTCCCCTGGACCTTCACTGGCTTCCCTCATGGTCTCCAGGTGGAAAAGCAAGTACAGGCATCACCCTTCACACTCGGCATTCGGAAACAGAA
>NW_006785319.1:3165341-3195298 GCF_000442215.2 Lipotes vexillifer
AAAGGGCCATTTCTTCTTATTCTTGTTTGTTTGTTTTGTTTGTTTTAAGGAAGGGAGGTCTTTCTCAGAAGAACACCCAGCTGAGCTGATCAGACATCTCTCTTTTTCCCTGGACTGAGTGAAATGCCTGTCCCTAAATCAGTCCCTGGCTTATATCAACCATGATGAGCCCCGCGTGGACAGGGCCAGTCTCGCCTGAAATCTAAGCACGTCAGCTATGAAGAGGGGTGAGGAGGCCTGAGCAAAACCAGGGTTATATTAGAAAGGAGGGCAGTAGAGGCAGATGGAGGCTGGGAGGCCTCAGTGGCATTCGCTGTAATGCCAGTGGTAGGAGGTGGCGAGGGAGAGGATGAACAGCTAGAGGGTGGATTTTCTTTTAACATTTTATATCAATGTATTGAGAAATTGAGAGCAATCTGCCCTTATTTTCTGCCACTCAGGGAAGTCTCATAGCCATAGAAACGAGAACCACTTGGAATCAAGTCCTCCAGCCACAGCCATGGTTTGTCAGGGAATTCTACACCCTCAGGGAGCTGGCGCTCTTCTTAGGAGGATGTGGGACTCGGGCTGCCAGGCTGGCTGGGACGGGCAGCTCTGCAACGAGCACATTCACCCAGAGCAGGGAAAGGGCTTCAGGTTCTAAATGCCCTCTTGGGAGCAGAGAGAAGGCAGCCCGTGGGAACAGCGGACAGGCAGGCTTTGTCAGAAAAGTGGAGTCATTGATTCTGTCATGAATGCCTAAATGGTCATTATGCTGTAGTTCAGAACAGAAGTGCCGCAGCCTCTGATGTTCCATTTACACTCGCTTGATACAAGCATCGTGATACATCAGACTGTCTCGGGTTTGTTTAAATCCATCGTCCTCAAATTCATGAGAGTATTTGCACGTGAATCCAGCTTCCCTTTCTGTTTGCCGTGCCTCCGGGACTTTTCTTACCTGATGAGGGGGTGGGTGATACATGTGTGAGGTGTGGGTAGCGTGAAGATTGCGTGCAGAACTGAACTCTTGGCGTCTTCATGTCAATCTGAAGGTGTGTGCATTGGCCATCACCGGGCAATATGAAAGCCTGAAAAATGCATGCCCAACTGTCCAAATCCAGCTGCCTGGACACGTATTCTTAGGAGCAGGGTAATAGACCACCCTGTCTACACTCGCTGGGTCATAGAGAAACTACCACTACCAGGTTATCCAGGACACCCTGGCCCACTTGCTGGCTGGATTGTTCTCCATTCCCCTCTAGCCACGTTCTTATAAATCAACGTGAGAATATATATCAATATACCAATATCAGAATACGATACTGCAGCACATAACAGTGATGGTCATGATGACCACTGTTGTTCCTTTAACAGACATTGTTACTTGCCTACTCATGTGTCTGCCAAGTGATATTCTGGGTGTTGGAAACCAGCAGTGAACAGGCAGGGTCCCCACCCTTAGTTTTTTTTGTTTTTTTTTTTCAGATATATACCGAGGAGTGGAATTGCTGGGTCATATGGTAGTTCTATTTTTAATGTTTCGAGAAACCTCCATACTGTTTTCCGCAGTGGCTGCACCAATTTACATTCCCTCCAAGAGTGTAGGGGGGTTCCCTGTTCTCCACATCCTTGACAACATTTGTTTATTTGTGTTCTTTTTTGTTGATGGCCATTCTGACAGGTATGTGATGATATCTTGATGTGCATTTCCCTCATGATTAGCGATGTTGAGCATCTTTTCATGTGCCTGTTGGCCATCTGTATGTCTTCTTTGGAAAAACGTCTGTTCAGGTCTTCTGCCCATTTTTGGATTGGGTTTGTTTTTTTTTGATGTTGAGTTGTGTGAGCTGTTTATATGTGTTGGATACTAACCCCTTATCAGTCATATCATTTGCAAATATTTTCTCCCACACGGTAGGTCTTTTCATTTTGTCAATAATTTCCTTTGCTGTGTAAAAGCTTTTAAGTTTCATGAGGTCCCCTTTGTTTATTTTTGCTTTTATTTCCTTTGCTTTAAGAGACAGATCCAAAAAAATATTGCTACGAGGTATGTCAAAGAGTTTTATGGTTTCCAGTCTTACATTTAGGTCTAATTTTTTTAGTGTAGAGAGGGGGAATTTAATAAATAATGGCAGAGGGAGTATTTAGTAAGTGATGGCACCTTCCTTATACACTGACATTCTGCTGGAGTACATGGGGTGTTTATAACATTTCACTGACTTTCTACTGTACTTTATTTCCCCTTCAGTTTTATTGAGATATAGTTGACATATAACAGTGTATTAGTTTAAGGTATGCAACATAATTATTTTGTGTATGTATACATTGCAAAATGACCACCGCAGTAAGTTAACATCCATCACCTCGCCTAGTTACAAAGTTTTTTTGAGCGTGTGAGGGAACTTTTAAGATTTGTTCTCCTAGCAACTTTCAGGTATGCAGTACAGTGTTGTTAACTATAATCACTGTGCTGTGCGCGACATCCCCAGGACTTTTACAACTGGGAGTTTGTACACTTTGACCCCCTTCACCCATTTCCCTCACCCTCCACCCCCGCCTCTGGCAACCACCAATCTGTTCTCTGTTTCCATGAGTTTGTTTGTTTTAGATTCCACATATAAATGAGATCATACCATGTTCGTCTTTCTCAGTCTGACTTACTTCATTTAGCATAATCCCCTCAAGTTCCATCCACATTGTCACAAATGGCAAGGTTTCCATTTCTTATGGCTGAATAATATTCCATTACACATACACACACACACATATGTGTGTGTGTATATATGTATAGTGATATATGTATAGTATGTATATATGTATTACATATATATTTGTAGATAGAGATGTATAAATTTCTTTATCCATTCGTCAGTGGACACTTAGGTTGTTTCTATGTCTTGGCTACTGTGAATACTGCTGCAGTGAGTATGAGGGTATAGATATTTCTTCATGATAGAGATTTCATTTCCTTTGAATAAATACCCAGAAGTAGGATTGCTGGATCATATGGTAGTTTTATTTTAAAATTTTTGAGGAACCTCCGTACCATTTTCCATAGTTGTTGCACCAATTTATGTTCCCACCAGCAATGCACAAGGGATCCCTTTTCTTCACATCCTCACCAGCACTTGTTATTTTTAGTCATTTTGATCATGGCCATTCTGACCGGTATGAAGCAGTATCTCATTGTGGTTTTGATTTGCATTTCCCTGTTGATTAGTAATGTGGAGCATCTTTTTATGTGCCTGTTGGCCATTTGTATGTCTTTTTTAGGAAGAATGTCTATTCAGGTCCTTTGCCTATTTTTAAGTCAGATTTTTTTCTACTGAGTCTTATGAATTCTTAAAATATTTTTTGATATTAACCCCTTATCGGATATATGATTTGCATATATTTTCTCCCATTCCATAGTTGCCTTTTCATTTTGTTGACGGTTTTCTTTGCTGTGCAGAAGATTTTTAGTTTGAAACAGTTCCACTTGTTTATGTTTTTCTTTTGTTGCCTTTGCTTTTGGTGTCAGATTCAAAAAATCATTGTCAAGACCAGCGTCTAGGAGCTTACTGCCTGTGTTTTCTAGGAGTTTTATGGTTTCAGGTCTTACATTCAAGTGTTTACTCCATTTTGAGTTGATTTTTGTGTGTGGCATAAGACAGGGGTCCAGTTTCATTCTTTTGCATGTAGCTGTCCAGTTTTCCCACCGTTTTATATTCTTGGCTCTTTTGTTGTAAATTAATTGACCATATAGACATGGAAAAGACTTGAATTCTCTAAATCTAAAACTTTCCTATAACTGTTGTCATCCCTAAAATCAGTTCATAGACTTTGTAAACATAGAACCTTGGGTCTGTACAAATTATATTCATTTTTTTTCTTTCCTCTGATCTGACATCTTGCTGCTAAAGAGAAAAACATTCCCAGATGTCCCAGCCAGATTTGAAAGCTCCATCCATCTTCAGTTTGTCAGCACACTGAGCTGAGCAAGCCACCTCCCTAGAGCTGTCAACAGACAATTCTTTTTCAGACTGGTAGGTCTTAGGGCACTGAAACTGGTCATCAGTTGAAACAACAGAAAAAAAAGGGGGGGTGGGGAAAGGAAATTAAGAATACATGCTGTAGATTTTGACTATTCTTAAAATTTGAAAGTTGAAGTTATCATATACAAAGAGCAACATTTTGTAGGGAGGCTCTGGTTTTTGAATCCCGTCTATCTATAGATGTATTATTTATGAATTGCTTTCCACTGAGATGGCCCAGGTTTTGTCTGGAAATAGCATCTTGCCATTACCTTGTACTTCTCAGCTGTCTTAAGGATCAGTGAGCAAATATAACTGTCAAACATCACAAGCTCCCCAGAGTACTGAGGTACATAATATTATCAGCCACGATTTTGGCCATTAACATAAAATTCTGGGGAACATGCTTTTTTGTTTGTTTGTTTCTTTGTGTGTTTGTTTACCAATGTAGTAGGAAAATGAAATGTCAGGGTAAAAGTGTACTGATCCACCAGGTTGAAATCTCTCAGAAGCTGAGACATATTTCCAATGGTTTCCCACATAACTCTTTTAGACCAAAATATTTCTGCAGATTGGACTTGTGCCTAATCATACAATCAGATTGCTCCAACCACCCAGATGCTTATGGGCAAAAATAATAACTCCACATTAAGTTATTATTAGCTTTTTCTGTCTGAATCATGGCTAAGTTCTCTTTGTCTTCAGAAGTGATATTGGCATAATCAAATTACAATCCATTTGAATATTTTCTTCCCAGCTTGTGCCCCTATTAGCAGCTCTCAGTTAGAAAACCTCTCGTAAATGAACGAAGCATCCTTTCTTAAGCTTAGTCAGTTCACCCGTAAAACTTGAAACTTTCAGGAAGTCTGACCTACTGTATATGTTATGGTAACAAGGTTTTTACTTAAAAAACATTGGTATTGGATTTAGCTACTATTATTTTACGTCTAGGGTTGTAACACTAAAGCTAATCACCCTGGAGGATGAGAGATTCTGAAACAGTGAGAATTACCTGTTACACAAGGTATTTCAGTCAGGATGGTCAAGTCATTTGTGTAGGTTGGCAGTGCCCTTTATCTTTAGAGCATGAAGCACAGGGACCACCATATAAAGGTGAAGTGTGCGTGCATATTTAATTGGAGCGGTCATTTGGGAAGTTTTCTTTCACTTGGTTTTAAATAAGCTTCCAATCTTGAGGTAACAATTCTAAGCCACATAAAATCCTCTCTATTAGTGGACAGAATACAGATACGTTAATTTGAAATATAGTTGTTTCACTATTCAGAAGGTATGAATTGGGTCTTACTTTTAAAGGCAGAATTTGTGTTTTTCCAGACTAGCAGTTCAGGTTTAACACGAGTTACTGGCCTAATTAACTCTTTTGTGCAGTAGCTCTTTGAGGAAATTGGGCCAAATTAAACCCAATTAAACTGTGATCTTTGTTTTGTCAGTTTCCCTTCTTCCCCCGCGTCCCCCCTACCCACCCCCCTTCCTGATGCCCCTGCTTTCAAGAGTCCTGTCTCAGCCCACAGTTCTTCCAGGCCTTATGTTCATCCAGCTCTTCAGTGAATCTCCAAGTAAGTTTGAATCTGAAAACTGTTTAAAGAACATCAAAGAAATATCACCAATGGTGGGATTTCAGGCAAATGATAGGCAGTTGGAGCCAGGCCGTGTGCTGGGAAAGAATCTGAAATGGAGTTTATGAATCTACCTGCTACCTCTTAGGTTCTAAGTGTCAGAAATGAAGGATGTTGAGGACACCCCATCACTCCTGTGTCTGCCTGCCACAAACTTTTCCAGACCAACCCCCAACCAATGCCCTTAAAATAGAAAGGCCAGAACTATTGGCTCACTCTGACCTAGCATTCTTGTGTCAATAAAATATTAACAACTATAAATAACTTAAAAGGCCGTGACTGGGAAAAATGGCAAAGCACAAGTTCATTCTTCAGTGACAGAGAAAAGTAACATTTTAAATCAGATTGAAGCATGGACAGTATTTAGTAAAATGTTTCTAAGCAACAAGGTAGGAGAATCAAAGAGCTTCAATAGACCTAACATTCATAGAATAAAAAGGAGTCCAAAAATAGTCGCACTTTCTTGTAAGCAATTCAGTCTGGAAGGTAAAACAAACTCCTTCCCAAAACTCAGCCTATTGAAAAATCATCTCTTTCTAAACATCCCATGTATGGTGTCAGCATGGAATAACCATGTTAGTAGCCAAGTTTTAATGTGCATGAAAACCTTGGAGAGTAAATACTGGGGAACAGCAATGATTTAAATGCCCTGAGCATGAGGTACACCCTCTTCAACCCTTGTTATCAAGATAACTTACAAATAAAAAGGAACACTCAGTACTCTCTCTTATGTGTACTTTAGGCCCATCGAAGTGGAAGTTTTGATATTCCATTGCTAATGACACCCTCGCTTTGTCAGCAAGAAAGAATTTCTAAAGAAAAATTTCAATGTCTATAATAGACCCAAATAAGTACTTAGTAGATTCAAGTCTAGAAGAGAATATGAGATCTTTTCATGTCATCTTAATGCCACAAAAGCAAGAATGCTTTAATACTTGTAGAGCCATTTTCCCACAACTTTGTCTTTGAAATGACAGCTTAGAAATCCACGAATATTCTCATAGCTTCCCCAAGAGACAGCTACAGTGTGTGTGAATGTCTAGTCTGTGCAGAAGGCTTGTGGCATACAAATGGGTATTCTTGGCTCACTTTTACTCTGCACCAAAAAACATGTATAATGGGCTCAAGAAAGAGAAAAAGGAGGCTGTTTTTCTGGCTGTTGGTCTGGTTGACAAACCAGTGCTAGGTGCTTTGATGTCTCTGTTTCTGCTGCCACTGGAGTTTGGTACAGGAAGTCAGGTAGGGGACCACGCAGGTCATTTCGCTAGAGAGAAAGGCGTTTAGTGAAATCCATCCATCCATGCCTCCATCCATCCATCCCTCCAATCCACGCAGGAAGCATAGTTTTAGAGTCATTTATTTAATTAACCACTTTTTAGAAAACTCACCAAAAATATGTGTTTTGGGTTTTTTTATTTTGTTTTGTTTTTTCCTTTTGTGATTGGTTTATTTCACTTAGCCTATGTCTTCAAGGTTCATCCATGTTGCAGCACGTATCAGAATTTTCTTCCTTTTTAAGACTGAATAATTGTGTTTTTTTTTACTGAAGTATAATTTTTTTTTTTTTACTGAAGTATAATTGATTTACAATGTTTCAAATGTACAGCAAAGTGATTCAGTTATATATATTTATTCTTTTACAGACCCTTTTCCATTATAGGTTATTACAAGATATTGAACATAGCTCCTTGTGCTATGCAGTAGGTCCTTGTTGTTTATCTATTTTATATATAGTAGTGTGTATCTGTTAAACCCAAATTCCCAATTTATCCCCCCCCTTCCCCTTTGGTAGCCATAAGTTTGTTTTCCAAGTCTGTGAGTCTGTTTCTGTTTTATAAGTAATTCATTCGTATTCTTTTTTTAGATTCCATGTATAAGCGATATCATATATTTGTCTTTCTCTGTCTGACTTACTTCACTTAGTATGATAATCTCTAGGTTCATCCATGTTGCTGCAAATGGCATTATTTCATTCCTTTTTATGGCTGAGTAATATTCCATTGTGTATATATGTACCACATCTTCTTTATCCGTTCATCTGTCAATGGACATTTAGGTTGTTTCCATGTCTTGGCTATTGTAAATAGTGCTGCTGTGAACCTTGGGGTGCATATATCTTTTTGAATTAGTGTTTTCTCTGGATATATGCCCAGCAGTGGGATTCTTGGATCATATGGTAGCTCTATTTTTAGTTTTTTAAGGAACCTCCATACTGTTCTCCATAGGGACTGCACCAATTTACATTCCCACCAACAGTGTAGGAGGGTTCCCTTATCTCCACATCCTCTGCAGCATTTATTATTTGTAGACGTTTTGTTGATGGCCATTCTGACCGGTGTGAGGTGATACCTCATCGCAGTTTTGATTTGCATTTCTCTAATGGTTAGTGATGTGGAGCATCTTTTCACGTGCCTCTTGGCCATCTGTATGTCTTCTTTGGAGAAATGGCTATTTAGACCTTCTGAGCATTTTCCGATTGTGTTGTTTGTTTGTTTGTTTTGATATTGAGGTGTATAAGCCGTTTGTGTATTTTACAAATTAATCCCTTGTCGGTCTCATCATTTGCAAATATTTTCTCACAGTGTATAGGTGTCTTTTCATTTTGTTTATGGTTTCCTTTGCTGTGCAGCAAAACTACATATTTTGTGTGTCCACTGAAGCTCACCAGAGGTGATTCATGAGATTGAGGGCACACAGCTCTGGCCCCAGCTTGGTCCAGCCCCGTGATCACACACCTCCTGCCAAAACAAGCCTGACTTCCCTCCCAGGTCATGCCTTTAGACTCTGTACACAAATTCTAGAACTGTTGATTTGATCCTTTAAACTACCTTCAATTTCAGAATGATCCACTTCACCTGCCCTGGTCTTTTTGCATGAGTCTGCTTGGAGGACGTTTTTGAGCCAAGGGCTTGATATTATGGTTTTTGTTGTTTTTATTATTCCTACCACTTTCTAATATATCTCAGTGAACATGTAAAGTCATCACAAAGTAAACGGTCTAAATTTTTTATAGAAGATGATGAGATTAGCACAATGTCCATTTAAAAGCACTTCCCCAGAACCCGGAATTGAGCTGCCAGCTGCTCCCACCATTTTCCTGAGGTCACAGTGCACCTCCACCACTTTCTTAACCATTGTGCATCTTAGGTTCTATACTAAGTACCTGAGGGATGATAACATTGTGGTGTTTTCATTCAGACCTTCTGCCCATGTGATGCTGTCTGTCCTGATGTCAGCATGTGCATCTAAATGGCACCACATGGCACAGCAAAGCATTAGGTCAGCCACAGCTCAGGGCGGTAAAAACAGTGCTGAGTTGATGGGGAAATTAAACTGCTGTAATATATTGCATTTTATCTTTGCGAGTCAAACCACAGAATATGCTTGGCCTTGTTCTAGGTTAGCCTTAAAACATCCCATGTAGGTTAAGACCTCGCCTGGGAGACCCTGCCCATGACCCCGTGGGGTAGCCCCATTGCTGGTTTCTTCCAGAGTCTAGACTCTAACATCGTCATTGGAGAGATCAGAAGAGGTGCTGGACCAGAAAGTACTCTCTCCGGGCACGCGAGCTTTAGCGAACAGTGAAGAAAGAGACTTGTCTTATCTGGATCAGCTGAGAACCAGCCATGTGAGCTGTGTGCCCACAGTTTAGATCACATTCCTTGCCGTTTCAGGTGGCCCTAAACGGCTCCTGGTCTCCACACAGATCAAGTTCAAGCTCCCAGGGTGGCCTTCAGTTTCAGCCTCTGTTCTGCCCCAGCTATCTGAGGAGTGGCCCCGTGCAGGGGTCAGGTGTCCAGACTCTGTGGTCAGGCTACCTGCTTTGAATCCTAGGTGTGCCCCTGGCCAGCTGAGCAGGTAACCCCACCTCTCTGGACCTCAGCTTCCCCATCTGTCAGCGAGGTAGTAACAGGAGTCGCCTTGTAGGGTGGTGGTGAGGATCGAGTGAGTGGAAACGGCCCTGTCCTTGGTGCCCACAGGGAGTACGTGCTAGGTGTTTGCTAAAGAACAGCTGTCCCTTCACTTTCAAGCCTGACTTTTTTTTTTTTTTTTTTTTTTTTGCGGTACGCGGGCCTCTCACTGTTGTGGCCTCTCCCGTTGCAGAGCACAGGCTCCGGACACACAGGCTCAGCGGCCACGGCTCACGGGCCCAGCCGCTCCGCGGCATGTGGGATCTTCCCGGACCGGGGCACGAACCCGTGTCCCCTGCATCGGCAGGCGGACTCTCAACCACTGCGCCACCAGGGAAGCCCCAGGGAAGCCCCACAGCAGTTTTTATAAATGGCCACAGAATTCTTCGACATTCCCCGCACTGAGAGTTTGGGTCCACGTCCTTCCTCCTGCTTCTGGGCGGGCTTCATCCAACAGAGTCTGTGGCAGGAGAGACACTGGTGTCTTATGAGGCTGGGCCCTGAAAGACAATGTGGCTTCCACCCTGTTGGCTGGAACTCATCCCCTTGGAGGTGTGAGGAAGCCTAGCTCCTTGCAGAGGCCACGTGTACACACCTGGTGGGCAGAGCTGGTTGTCCTGTTTCCAGGTGGGGCCCCAGACACGGTGGAACACAGCCAGCCCCCTCCTCCATGCTCCGTGCCTCTCCAAATCCCTAACCCACCGAATCTGTGAGAATAATACGATGGTTGCCTTATGCCGCTAAGTCCTGGGCTAATTTATTATCATCCAGCAAAAGGGACTGGAGCAACTTTCTGTGAGTCCCAAAGGCTTTGTATATTCCAATGTTACAGCACTCAACAGCCCTGCAGAATCCTCGTCACTGGATATTGCAGGCTCCCCAAAGACCGGAACCCTGCTTTACTCATCTTTCTGTGCCTGGCACCAAGCACGGTGCCTGGAACTTGGGAGATACTCAAGATGCATGTTGAATAAACTATTCCTTAGAGGGTAGAGACTTCAAAAAAAGTTACATTAATTTGTAATCAAATTATTATATATAACTTATATTTATAATCACCGGAAGGTTTTGCCCAGTGCCTGAAACTCTGAGTTCTCAAAAGCTCATGCACCAGGTGCAGGGCTGTGTCTGTGCATCCGTGTGACACACGTGAACGTCACACACATCGTGAGTGTTGGTTCCCCTGGACTCCCCCCACCCCTGCATCGCCAGCACCTGGGTATTTACTGGGCTTTTCTCTAACCTAGACCAGCTTAGAGAAACGCTTCCTCCTTCCTGCCTGAGCTCAAAGCCCTCCTTGAAGCCGTCACACTGAACTAGCCCAGAACACGGCCGAGAGCTGGCCTTGGTGTCTGACGTCACGTTCTCAGCAGACTCCTTCACGGTGGGCTGAGTACACACCCCTCCAGTAGCAGGGCTCACACAGCGTTCCGTCTTTTTGTGCAGTTTAGTAAGCCAAGAAAGTACAGCGCTTCTGTTGTCACTGCCAGCTTCAGCTGACTATTTATAGACGCGTGTTCTGTGCTCTCATAGAAACGTAGCATATACATGTATATTCACACCAAGTTTTTGTCGGGTTAGCAGCTGAACTGGCTCGACTCTGCAGCTTAGAACTCCTGGTGGTGCGTCGGGGGCCGCTGTTCACTTGTTCCTCCATGCTGTGCCCGGGAGGAAGCCCTGCCAGCCCCGCTCAGTGCCAAGCAGGAGGTTCGTGCTGGCTTCATTTATTTTGTTGGATTTGAGGTACATCTTTGATGCAACATCTACTTGCAAACCAAGTTTGCCACTTCTCCAGTGTCTAATCCTGTGACTAGAATTGCAAGAAGCCACGTGAGTCAACAAGCCTGTAAAGTGCTGAGATTAGGCTGTGCATGAAATTTACCCCAGACTGACAGCACTGACTCTGAGAAGGGGGTTGATGGGCGGAGGCCAGCCTGTGAGCCATGAAGAGTGCACGGTGGGGTTTTCTGGCGTGGGCGGCACCTGCGAGAGCACAGATGGAAAGTGGTGGCCTGGGAGAGAGGACATAATGGCCTGTGGGCTCCAGCCTGAAAAGCGTCCATATTCAAGGACCTGGTAAATTACATAAAGAAAACCAAAGAGGGGTCAGACATTTCCTGAGCACCAGTGAACTGTGTGCCAGGAAGACTTCTAGGTACTGTACTTGCTGGTCCATGTACTTTACACCATCCTGGTGACAAGTCACGTGATGCCTCTGAAGCTGTTCCCTCCTCTGTGGCCATGGCCGTCCCCTCCCCCGCCAAGGCTATTCCACCCACTCCCACCCCTCACTTTCCACAATCTACCCCCTTCACTGGGATCAGGGCTGTCTGGTGTGAACTCACTCCACCTCCAAAGTTCTCATTATCAGTTTGTTGTTTTTCTTTACTGATTTCAGAAAAACTTTCCAAGGCTCCATCTTTGATCCCAATTTTCCTCTCTTATATCTTCCAGTATTACCTCTGATTTGGCCCATTTCCTTCAGCCTGTAAATGTTCCTAAATCTCGGGCTATCTCCTGACTGCTCCCTCCTCCAGAGATGGCCTTCCCTGTCCACTTTGAGAAGTGTTGACCGCTGACCGTGATGTTCAAGTCCCTCTGAATGTGGTTGAAAGAATCTTCCACTCCGCTTCATTCGCACCAGAGATTCTAGATCTATCCGATTACTCGTTGCTCTCCGCCCTCTTCCCCAATCCACCTGCATTTTCCCACATCTGTCTCTTTGGATATAAACATACCCCCTGCCTGCTTCCTTCTCTGTCCCCTGAAATCCTACTTACACCTCCAAGGAAACCTGACATCGCACCCCCTCCGAGAATACTCACTCAAGATCGCCAGTAAAACGAAATTCTTGTCTTCCAGGGTATTAATCTATTTCTGTGCGGTAGCAAACAACCCCCAAATCTCTGGCTTACAGTAAAGGCGTCTTACTCTTGTCACGTTGCAGACCGTGCGTTCTCCCATTCTGGGACCTGGGCAGACTGGTGAAATCTCACAGTGACTCTGCACCTTCCACTTGGAGGTGATACACATCTGGTTCTTGCACATGCCGTTGACCAGAGCACATTACGTGCCCAAGTCCAAAGTCTGCGGCGGTGGGGATACCTGGTCCTCTTCCAGGGACAGATGTAAGTAACTGCAGATGTCGTCTCTTGGTGCTGGGCTGGTACCTTTAAGATGACGTGAGGAGCCATGTATGCCTTGTATCCCTCTCACTTGGGGTAAGAACTAAGATTTTTTCACATTTTTTATTTATTTTCTTTTAAACCAATTATTTTAAACAGCTTTATTATTGAATAAGCTTTCTTTTTTTTCTTTCTTTCTTAACCATGCAGCATGTGGGATCTTAGTTACCTGACCAGGGATCAAACCCATGCCCTCTGCACTGGCAGCTCAGGGTCTTAACCACTGCACCACCAGGAAAGTCCCCACATTTTAAAAAATTCAGGTATAATTGACAGGTAGAACATTCGGGTATATTTCAGGTAGAACATTGTGTTAGTTTCAGGTGTACAGCCTAATGATTCGCTATTCATATACAGCGTGAAATGGTGGCCGCAGTTAAGTGTAGCTAACATCCATCACCTCACAGTTACAGAATTTGTTTCTTGTGATGAGAGCTTGTAAGGTGTACTCTCTCAGCAACTTTCAAATATGCAGCACAGTTTATTAACTGTAGACACCATGCTGTGCATTACATCCCAGGACTTAGTTACTTTATAACTGGAAGTTTGTACCTTTTGACCCCCTCCACCCATTTCACCAACCCCCACCTCTGGAGACCACCAGTCTCATTAAGAACTAGGTTTTCGGGCTTCTCTGGTGGTGCAGTGGTTAAGAATCCACCTGCCAATGCAGGGGACATGGGTTCGATCCCTGGTCCGGGAAGATCTCACATGCTGCAGAGCGACTAAGTCCATGTGCCACAACTACTGAAGCCCACGCGCCTAGAGCCCGTGTTGCACGACAAGAGAAGCCACCACAGGTGTGATGAACTGTGAGATTGGGATTGACAAATACACACTAATATCTATAAAATGGATAACTAATAAGAATCTGCTGTATAAAAGAGTAAAATTAAATTAAAAAAAAAGAGAAGCCACTGCAATGAGAAGCCTGTGCACCACAACAAAGTGTAACCCCTGCTCGCCGCAACTAAAGCCCACGTGCAGCAACAAAGACCCAACGCAGCCAAAAATAAAATTAAAATAAATAAAAAATAAATAAATTTATTTTTAAAAAAAGAACTAGGTTTTCATCATCTTGTATCCTCCATGTGTGTCTTATATTTTGGGAAACTGGAGTATTTAGAGATTTTAAAATACTGTAAGTTGCTTAATGTAGGACGTATTAGTTAATCTTTCAACGAAGCCCTTTCATGTTGGACAAGCAGTGCGTTTAATAAATGTTTATTATGTGTCAAGGAAAACTTCCTATTTCCCCAAGGAGAGCCCAAAGCAGCCACGTAGAGTCCAGCTCAGTAGCCTGACTGAGGCCTTAGTGGGGTTTTAACAGTCGCAATCCAGGTTTTCAAGCAGAATGGGATTTCATACAGGATAGTGGCCACCTACAAAATCACAGCTGAGTGCAGGAGTAGCTGGAGAGCTGCTACCAGACTTACATCCATAGGTGAGATTCAGAGACCAGAGGCTGATCCTGCTGTCACCTCCACTCCCAGCACGGACGCCTCCCATCCTCACTGGACTGAGGGCTACACACTGGGATGCTGAGTCCAGCCGTAAACCCCCGCGCCTCCCTGACCCAGCGCAGCAGCCGTCTCAGCAGCACAGAGAGGACGTCTGCTCCTCTTCACCTTCCACGGTGGGTCTCATGCTGCAGTGTGTTCACATCCAGAACCCTAGCTGCAAGGGAGTCGGGAAAATTCTGTTTCTGGCTTTCCGGCTCTCTGGGGTTTAGAAAGGTGAATGCCAGGATGAGAGCACATGCTAAGGGCCTTCTACCAGGGGCAGCCCACTCACAAGGCTACCTGAGCCCTCTAGCCCAGCAGTTGTGGAACCTTCCATCTGCCACCTGCATTCTACTATGTGGGATAGTGGCTCAAGATTTCATCATAGACATGGAGATGAACTCACAACATCGCTGTATGAAATCCGTGGTTGTACTGAGACACATAACATAGGTGGTAATCGATGTCGTTTATTAAATTGCAGTACTGCTAGGGCTGTGTAGGAACTCGGACTAATTTTTTTTTTTCTTGCGGTACGTGGGCCTCTCACTGTTGTGGCCTCTCCCGTTGCAGAGCACAGGCTCCGGACGCGCAGGCTCAGCGGCCATGGCTCATGGGCCCAGCCGCTCCGCGGCATGTGGGATCTTCCCGGACCGGGGCATGAACCCGCGTCCCCCGCATCAGCAGGCGGACTCCCAACCACTGCGCCACCAGGGAAGCCCTCGGACTAATTTTTGAGGCTAAAATAGGACTCTGAAAATAGCCCTGCTTTACTGGCATGCATCAGGGCTGAAGTGATGGTGGCAGACAAGTAGGTAAAGGGGGGCAGGAAGGCAAGGGATTGGGTGTCAACTGAGAAGCATGAGAAGCTCCATCTGCTCCCAGAAGGGGTGATGCTGAGTCTCGTTCGGCTGTGAGGGCACAGAATTCTATGCGGGAAGGTACTGGATTTCTCACACTTCTCTGAGTGATGCTACCCGGGTGAGAACTGGAGTTTGCAAGCCGACCAACGTCGGCAGGAAGCAGAATGGCAGGCCTTTCCTTTGGAATGTGCGTCCATAATTGCAGTTCACTTTAAAGATATTTTCATGCTGAAATACTAAGCCAATGTTGAAGGAACTTCTGCATCTCAAACTACTCATCCTGAGCACACAACCACCTTCATTGTTCCGTCTTCAGTCCTGGGCTCCTGCCATGATCAGGCATGGTGCTGGGTTCTAGGACATAGGGGTGAGTGGGAAAGACACAGAAATTAGAACAGATTCTAGTGGGAGAGTGAGACCGTGAACAAGTAGTGAACAAATAAGAATCGGTGTGTCCAGGTGCTCTCAAGAAACAAAAGGGTGCAGAGGACCCCTTTATACTGGAAGGACTGGGATGGCTTCTCTGAGGGCAATTACAGTCCCAAGGTGTATATGTGATTAACTATTGGGAATCCAAGTTTTCCACATTGAATTAGATAATGCTCTGGACATTGGTTAGATTTATTTTTTTCCTTAAAATAGTATTAATAAATATCCTCGTCGCTTATGACTTTGGGCCTAAATCCAATTTTAGGTAACAGGCCAGGAAATATATCAATATATTTATACAATACTCTATTACAATTTGTCATACATTGAATTAACTCTTATTTTATCTACTTAAAATATGCATATTTCAGTGTAGGATTCATGTTATAAAAATAAAAACATATGCAAAATAATGTAACACTGTATGCCACAGGATTTTCCTGGAAGAACATGATAGCTTTAGTGCAAAACCTCAGGCCTATCAGACCATGATAAAATGCACTGTAGTGCACTACAGTTCAGCCATTAGGACATAGAAAATAGCACTCTTAACTCCTCCCATCTTTGACCCCTATTGTGCTCCAGGTTTCTATGGCTGCATGCCAAAATTTACTGTCTTAATGGATAAACAAAATGTGGTATATCCATACAAGGGCATACGCTTGCTGGGTTTCCTCCCTTCGTAGGGTTTAGCAGGGTTGGGTTTGCAGGAAGGCACTCAAGGTCACCACCCACCCCAGTGTGAGTGTACCCAAGGGTAACACTCCTGACAGCTCCCAATGTTTGGAATTGTCTTAACTCCAAGATCCATTCATTCGTTCAACAAATATTTATTGAGAAATGACTGAACCAGGCCCCCTGAAAGATATTGCAGGTAGGATAGCTAATAAGACAGAGGAGTGGTGGACACGAACGAGAAGGTTAATACTATAGAAGGTGGTGCTGGGTTCATGTCCCATAACAGAGATTGAAGCCAGGATGCAGGAGGCTTCCTAGAGGTGCTATCAGCCTCTGAACTGTTTCCTAAAGGGTGAGTTGGGATGAGCCAGGTGGAGAGGGAGGTGTAGACAAGGAGGCTGGAGGGTTACACTGGGAGCAGATAATGAAGGTGCTGAATTATCCTGCTAAGGGATTTGTTCCGTAACACAAGTAATGTGAATCCCTGTGCCCGGCACAAATAGTAAGTTCCTGGTAAATCTTATCCTTTATCATTTATTCTATGGGCCATAGGAAGTCAGTGAAGGATTTTAAATGGTGTGTGTATGTCAGGGTAGGGGGTATTGACATAATGAGATTTGCATTTTGCGAGGTCCCTTTGGCTAGATGGAAGAAAACAGATTGTCGAGGATCAATACTAGAAGTAGTGAGGCAGTGTAGGAGCCTGAGGGGGTGATCTGACCAAATGTGTTGGTAGCTGGGGTGGGAGAAAAGCGGTCCAGTGTTACAGATGGGATGGGATGGGGTGAAGAAAAGGACATGTCAAGGATGACACTGGGTTTCCTAGTTGAGCAAAGCATCTGTGTGGGTGCCCTTCCCCAACACAGGAAACATCGGGGAAGGGGAGGGAGAGAAAGGATGCTTTCCGTGTGTGAAAAGTCCAGCTTTAGTGCCCGTGGGACATGTGGGCTCCTGGGCTGAAACTAATGAGAAAGTCTGTGCTAGAAATACACCTTTCGGAAGTTGGCAGCCTTTCGAGAGTAATTAAATCCACAGGAGGCGATGCAATGGCCCTGAGAGGAGGGAAGGGGCAGAGGCCTAAGGAGGAACCCTGAGGAAGAGACCAGGGCTTCAGGGAAGCAGGAGAGGGTGTCTTACGGGAGCCAAGGGAGGGGGTATTTCATGGAGAGGGAACTTCACGTTTCGCTGGAAATTCAAATGAGATTAAGAATAAAAATTCTCTTTACATCATTCCCCTAGTCATTGAACCTACTACTTGCCTTCATGGGAATCTCTTGCCCTTTCTACTCTCTGTTCTTACCATTTTATACTTGCTTTTGACCTCATTTGCCTCCTGAGGTGGCTTAAATCCCATAACCAGCCGTTTTAATAATGGCCCAACCACTGTTGGCCAACAGTTCTAAATCAGTGCATGTTCACCTAAACTGACCCTGTGTGCTGATCAAGATCCTTTCCTCTCCTTTTTCTCACTTCTGATCAACCTTCATGACATTCAGCACAGCACCTGTTTCAAATGCTTTCTCCTTTCCTCAAAACATGAATCCCCACTCGACTCTCAGACCCAGTAAATAGCCTCACCTCCTGTTGACCAGGAAGATGGAGGCCCACCACGTGAGCTTTCTTGGAAACGTCCCCCTTTACACTTTAAAACTTCTTTTATCTTCTCCAATTCCTTCCCTCTTCCTATATATTCAAAAGAAAAGAAGTCCTCCTCTCCAAATCTAACTTACGTGTGACCTTGGCCCCTGTCCACCAGTCACCCCTGGCCTGTCTCTGAAGATGGATTTTCGCTCTACACTGGCCACTGCCTTCCAGCCTAGAAGCAAATGCAAGTCTTCTGTGTCAGGGACGTTCCCTGGAATCCCCACCTCCTGGTGTTCAGGACCTCGTGTGCGGGTGTGACCTGTGACTTGCTTCGTAACAACTAGAATGCGGCAAAGGCGACAGGCTGTACCTGATTGTGTGGATGTAATTAAGGGACATTGTGCCTATCTTGGGAGGACTCTCTCTCTTTCTGGCTTTGAGCCACCACATTGGGAAGTCTCAGGTGGCCAGAAGCTCACAGTGGCCTCCAGCCAGTGGCCTTCAAAACTGTGCTCCTGGGGCTTCCCTGGTGGCGCAGTGGTTGAGAGTCCGCCTGCCGATGCAGGGGACACGGGTTCGAGCCCTGGTCCGGGAAGATCCCACATGCCACGGAGCAACTAAGCCCATGTGCCACAACTACTGAACCTGCACTCTAGGGCCCACAAGCCACAACTACTGAAGCCCGTGCACCTAGAGCCCGTGCTCTGGAACAAGAGAAGCCACCGCAATGAGAAGCCCACGCACCACAACGAAGAGTAGCCCCCGCTTGCCACAACTAGAGAAAGCCGGCGCGCAGCAACAAAGACTCAACGCAGCCAAAAATAAATTAAAATAAATTAAAAAAATAAAAATAAAAATAAATGTCACCTCCATGCAGATAATGTCCAAATCCTGGAAGAGGCATAATGATTAGAGTCTCCAAGTCTGGAAATGGGCCAGACAGGGCTTTAATCCTGCATCTGCCAGTTCCTAACCAACCGTGTGACATTGACACCAACCATTAAAGTGGTTTAATCCCTCTAAACCTCCATTTTCTCCTTTCTTCAATCTGGATAATAATAGCATCTTGCTCATGGGGACATCACTTTAGCCTGCCCCAGCATGAGCACTCGGTAAAAACAGAGCTTTCCCATGTTTTACAGTTTTTCGTTCCAGTGCTTACGTAAGAAAAAATATTTGTACGCAAGCTGGGGTAAGTGGAGGTGACTGCGGTCAGAAAGAATTGGCCGCAGGGCTCCGGCCTCTCCAGCCCCTGCCCAGCCCCACCCTAGGGGCTGACGACTATTCAGGCCCTCACCCCACTGCTGGCACGCCAGTGGGAAGCGGTGCAGTAAGTGGTAGCAATTTTTATCCTCATCTCTGGTCCTGGCCTCTCTGCAGGGCTCCAGTGCCACCGTAACAATGCTGCCGGGTTCCACCCATGTCCTCTACCCCAAAGACCAGAGGGTGATTCTCAAAGCGAGGTCTCTGGTCAGCAGCCTCAGCCTTACCGGAGAACCTGTTAGACCTGCAAATTCTCAAGCCCGGGCTCAAACCTACCGAATCAGCACCTCTGGGGATGGGCCAGCGCTCGACTGGTGTTAATGACCCCCCACCAGGTGATTCTGAGAACCAGCGACCAATAGTGATTTCAGCTAAGTAGCTATGCCTGCTCTGCCACCCCACCCCTATGTGGGTTCATTAGTCCCACTACCTCCCGGCTACCTGGGCTCAAAGCCTCAGATCCATCCTTGATGCCTGCACCTACCAGCCGGCCCTGTCTAATCAGTCATCAGCCCTGACTGTTCCTCCTCACTCAGATCCTCCTCCTCTCTGTCCCCACCGCCACGCCGCCAGAGGAGGAGCTGGCCGGCCTCTGCTAAACCAAGTCACTCGAAATGCAATTTGACTGCCACCAATTTCACCAACAGCCAGTTAAGTTAAAGCAAGTTTAATTTAAAAATTAAATTAATTAAAATTGGATTCACATTTAAACAAATACTGATTAAAGTGTAAATAAAATTTAATTCTGTAAAGTGAATTTAAATTTATAATTTAAAAATATTCATTAAATAGAAATTTAATTTCATTTAAAAATTAATTTCATAGTCAGATCTGCCCATTATTTTCCTCGTGACCTGTACCACTTCTAAATTCACTCTGTCCTTACTCCCCCAGATGGTTGATAAATATCTAATTCTATTCTTTTAGTTGCTCTACCCTTCAATTTTCTTACATTCAACTTCCGAATTGTCTGGAGTTTGCTGTGATTCTTGGTGTAAAGTGAAGTTCACATCACCTGCGGGAGGGCAAAGGACTCCTCATTACGATGCTAAGTTCTGGGGCCTCGTTCCCCCACAGGCCTCGCGTAAAGATCGAAGGCGATAACCAGGCATCTGGGTGGTTGTCCCACTTTCTACATGGGATGGACTTTTTCTAGAGCTTCTCAGTAGTAGCTTGAAATGGGCTTATTTGCAAGAAACTCAAGCATACGTGTCCTTGGACAGGTTCCCCTGGAAATCCTTAAACGCTCAAGACTGCGTCCTGGGAAATACACCTTCTGGGTCCTCCCAGGGAGGGAGGAGATGGACAAATGTCACTCTAGACCAGAGACAGTAGGCCCGCCCTGTGCCTGCACAGATGCCGGGGGAGCAGGGGCTGGGGAGACAGACGAGGGTCAGACATGCGGCTGCCCCTCCCACTGCTGGTCCTGAGGGGAAGCAACACAGAGACAAGGAAGCCGGAACCAGGAGCGACGTGCGGGGCGGGTCCAGGCCACATGCGCTGCGCCAACCGCGGCATGAGGCAGGGCCACCTACTTAGAGCTCCCTCGAAGGAGGGAGGGTGCCCTCGTGCACTGGGAGAGCAAGAGCACCGAGGGCAGAGTACTGGGCCTGAGCCAGGGTCTGCCGTGGTGCCGGCGAAGAGGACCTGCTGAAGGGGCTTCTAAGGCTTGACGGAGATGCAGCTAAGACCCAGAGCCGCCCCCGCTGTGCTCCAGGACTCTGGGGGCCGGGTCGGCAGGGGTACCCCCAGCAGCTGATGCACCAAGAGGAACCAGAAGTCCTCCCACCCCCAGCTTCATGGCAGCCGACGGCCCTGGGGCCGGGCAAGACCAGAGGGCTAAGGAGGACAGCAAGAGGGGCCAGACTAGACACGCCTCCCTCTGTGGACCCACGCCACACCCCAGATGCCACGCCCGGAGGACCGGGGGCAGCTGAGAGACTGACACTTCCCAAAGAGAAGGAGTCGCCTTGAAAAGACCACTGACATCTGTAGACACAGAGGACCCCCGACGGCCCAGCACCAGCCAGGGGGTCTGGGTGGACGAGGGGCAGGAAAAGAACTGCGCGTCTTTGCGCATCTGAGCAGCAGACGCGTGTAAATCAGCAGCCCCGCTACCCGATCAAAGCAGAAGAGACATCTAGAAGCTCGTAGAAATGCAGAAAGGCCTGGAAATTTCCTACCATAAACGAACTGTTCGTTTTCCCCCATAAAATAGTGCCAACTTGCCTAAATTAATTTTTAACTTATTAAATAATGAATAAATAAAAATGCAAGGTATGAGGAATGTATGAAAAATACTGGTTCAACAAAACCCATCTATCCATAGACCCATTTATAATAAAGGACGCCCCCTCGCCCTGATGGCCCTCCCACCATCCCCCCAGCCCCGCCCACTTGATCCCCCCAGAGGGACCACTCTCCTGGGTTCTGCCCCATCATTCCCTCGTTTTTCTTAACAGTTTTACCACATGTGTTTCTTTCTCTAAACAATATACATAGTTCAGCTTTGTAGGGCTTTCTTAACTTGCTATAGGTAGCCTTTGTTGTATGTATTCTTTGGGGACTTTTTTTTAATTGAAGTATAGCTGATTTACAATGTTGTGTTAGTTTCTGGTGTACAACACAGTGAGTCAGTTATACATACATAACTTTTATATATATATATATATAATATTCTTTTCCATTATAGGTTGATTTTTTTTAAAAAAATAAATTTATTTATTTATTTATTTTTGGCTGTGTTGGGTCTTCGTTGCTGCACTCGGGCTTTCTCCAGTTGCGGCGAGCGGGGACCACTCTTCATCGCGGTGCGCAGGCCTCTCACTGTCATGGCCTCTCCCGTTGCGGAGCACAGGCTCCCGACGCGCAGGCTCAGTAGTTGTGGCTCACGGGCTTAGTTGCTCCGCAGCATGTGGGATCTTCCTAGACTCGGGCTCGAACCCGTGTCCCCTGCATTGGCAGGCAGATTCTTAACCACTGCGCCACCAGGGAAGCCCCTATAGGTTGATATTGAATATAGTTCCATATGCTATACAGTGGGTCCTTGTTTATCTGTTTTATATAGAGTAGTGTGTACATGTTAATCCCAAACTCCTAGTTTATTCCGCCCCCCACCCCGCTATCCCCTTTGGTAACCATAAGTTTGTTTTCTGTGCCTGTGAGTCTGTTTCTCTTTTGTAAATAAGTTCATTTGTATCATTGTTTTAGATTCCACCTACAAGTGATATCATATGATCTATTTGTCTTTCTGTGTCTGAGTCACTTCACTCAGTATGACAGTCTCTATGTCCACCCACCTCATTACAAATAACTCAATTTCGTTTCTTTTTATGGCTGGGTAATATTCCATTGTATATAGGTACCACATCTTCTTTATCCATTCATCTGTTGATGGACACTTAGGTTGCTTCCATGTCCTGGCTATTGTAAATAGAGCTACAATGAACATTGTGGTACATGACTCTTTTTAAATTATGATTTTCTCAGGGTATACGCCCAGGAGTGGGATTGCTGGGTCGTATGGTAGTTCTATTTTAAGTTTTTTAAGGAACCTCCCTACTGTTCTCCATAGTGGCTGTATCAATTTACATTCCCACCAACAGTGTAGTTCCTTTAGGGACTTTTCTTCAGTCAGTATTTTGTTTCTTAGGTGCTTCAATGTGGTTATAAGTGTAGAGGAGAAAAGAGTTTTCCTCCACTGTCTCAGGGCCCCTGTCTGGGTCTGAAAATTACACCGACAAAGAGAGATTAGTAGGAGAAAAGCATGCAGATTTATTTAATATAAGTTTCACATGGGACTTCCATGGTGGTGCAGTGGTTAAGAATCCGCCTGCCAATGCAGGGGACATGGGTTCGAGCCCTGGTCTGGGAAGATCCCACATGCCACACAGCAACTAAGCCCAAACGCCACAACTACTGAACCTGTGCTCTAGAGCCCGCAAGCCACACTACTGAGCCCACGAGCCACAACTACTGAGCCCATGAACCACAACTACTGAGCCTGCATGCCACACCTACTGAGCCCACAAGCCAAGACTACTGAGCCTGTGAGGCACAACTACTGAGCCCATGAGCCACGACTACGGAGCCCACAAGCCACAAGTACTGAGCCCATGAGACACAACTACTGAGCCCACGCACCACGACTACTGAAGCTCACGTGCCTAGAGCCCGTGCTCTGCAACAAGAGAAGCCACCACAGTGAGAAGCCTTCACACCACAACAAAGACCCAACACAGCCAAAAATAAATAAATAAACAAAAAAATTTCACGTGACATGGGCGCCTCCATAAGGACACGAGGACCCAAAGAAACAGACCTGAGCATGTGATGCTGGGTGTGGTGCAGAGCGGGCAGTCGTGGAGGACGGCGGGGCTCGGGGAGGATGAGTGATGTAGTAACTGGGGGGGTCAGCAAGGCCTGCTTGTCGGGACTCGTCTTGGTTCCCTCCGTGTGTGGAGATGCAGACATTCTTTTCCTCTGGGTGTGCAGAGGGCACCTCTCACCTGAGGGCTTTGTGACCTGCTTCAGGGGAGAGGGGTGGGGGAAACTCAGAGGGACCTTCGTGCTTCCGCCATTTTCTCAAACTCTAGTAGCTTGAAATATTCAATAGGCTGAGACACCATGTTTGTGTGAGACACCATCCCAGGTAACTGATTCACCCCTTGGCCTTTCAGGGCATGTCTGTGCCCCCAACTCACCCGCCCACATCTGAGCTATTGCCAACCGTGCTCCCCCGAGCATCCCTGTGTGGATCCCGGGGCTCCTCTAAGGTGTGCACCTGGGAAGGCCGGCTTGTGGCATGGAAACTGGGTGGTCACACAGGGGCCCATTGCCTACGAGGACCTGCACTGCCTCAAAGCTCTGCTGTCTCCATCTTGCATTCTTCATTACTGGTAAGGGGCTCTGCATTTTCTTTTGCACCGGCTCCACTAAAATAGAGCTGGTCCTAGAGCTTGAGTGGGCGCTCTGGTCCCAGCATAAGCTTCCATTGACTGTCGTGCTACTGCCTGGAGGACAGCGAGAGGGTCCAGACACATGGATGTCCAGACCCACCCAACGGTGAAAGTTCACGCTGCCCCACAGCCCTGCCCACACTTTTTGTCCAACTTCTTAAATTTTGTCACTCTGGTAGGTATGAAATGCCGTTCATGCATTATTTTTTAATTACACTTTTTATTTTGTGATCATTGTAGATTCACACGCAGCTGTTAGAAACAACACAGAGAGACACCCTAAGCCCACCACCCAGTCCCCGCAATGGCAGTACCTGCAAAACGTCAGTGCAGTGTCACAGCCTGGACACGGGCACAGACATACCCACTGACGCCGCTGAGGTCACCTGTTCTCAGCTGTGTGTATCTGCACTTAGTTCTGTGTGGTTTTATCACGCGTTGCTTTGTGTAGCCACCACCACAGAAAGGATCCAGAACACTCCCACCATCACAGGGATCCCCTGTGTTGCCGAAAACAACCACACCCACCGATCTCCCACCGCATCCCTCACTCCTGACAGCCGAGCGTCTATTATCCATTTCTACAATTCATCTCATTTCAAGAATGCTGTAGATGGAATCATCCAATGTGCAACCCTTTGGGATTTCCTTTTTTCATTCAGCACAACACCCCTGAGATCCCCCCTGGTTCTTGCATGGGTCACAGGTCGTCTGTTTTATGGCTGAAAGAAGCAGTCCTTCAAGGTCTGGAGGGACCCGTTTCTTTGACCATTCACCAGTTTTAGGGTTGTCTGTCTGGGTTGTCTCCAGTTTGGGGCTATTACGAATTCAGTTGCTATTGTATTGAGGTACAAACTTTTGTGTTAACTCTCATTGTACTTTTAAGATTAATTTCCCTGAAAACTCAAGTTAAACATTCTTCTCGTTTGTTTACAGGCAACTTAGGTTTTCTCTTCTCCGAAATGTCTTTTGACCATTGCTCTTTGTAGTTATTTATCTTTCTCATTTTGACTCGTGGGAATTCTTTATAGATTCTGAATACTAATCTTTTGTCCATAATATATGTTATAAATATCTCCCCGTCTCCAGTTTGCCTTTTCCCTCTCAGGTGTCCTTAGATGAACATAAATTTTTAATCTTAATGTGGTCAGACTTATCACTGTCACCCTTTTGTTTGTGCTTTTGTGTTCTGTTTAAGAAGTTATTCCTTACCCCAGGATCACAAAGGTAACCAGCATGGTCTCCTAAAATTGTAGGGTTTTGACTTCCACACTTAAATCCTTCATTCTCCTGGAGTTTAATTAGTGTGAGAGATTTAGGTAGGGGTCCAATGGCGCTTTTTGAGCACGAATGCCCAGTTGTCCTAAGACCATTTATTGAAAAGTCTGTTCTTTCCCCAGTGATCTGAAAAGCCACCTCTTTTGTGTATTGTGTCTATATATTCTCGAGTCTGTTTCTGGGCTCTCTCTACTCAGTAGCAGAAAATGAGCAAGTTCCCCTTGCGCGGAGTGGGGGAGATGGGGCAGGTTTATTCCTGGCACCCTTGTGCCTTTTCAGGTCCTAGCCTGTGCCGGTGGTCAGTGTCTCTTTTGAGAAGCCCTGCCCTTCGAGAGCCTGGGCTTTGGTCTTTGATGCCTCAGGGGGCTCTGGAAGGTCCGCAAATGTCAGCTTCGGGGCTCCACCCCCCTCTCGGGCACCTGGCCACTCATTAGTCGGCCTTCTCGCCAGTTTAAGTTCTTATCAATTTTTTTCCTTCTTTACTGGCTGTTTTCACGGGAGCGTCACTCAGAGTATCTCATGCTGCCAGGAAGGGAAACACAGGGGATTCACATCTAAGCCAAATTGGCAGCTCAGCTGACTCCAGGAGAACTGGAGTTGGTGCAAACGGGCTTCCAGCCCTTCTCTTCGTGGCGCCCACTTTAGGTAGTTCGAAAGCCTCCAAACTCATCTCCCAGCTCAAATCGCTCACCAGCCCAACCCACGTCCCCCATGACTGCCAGAGCCACCCCCTCGCAGCAGATCCCTGACCAGGACACAGCGCCCTCTGCCACCCTGTCCTCCCTCGTGGCTGTTTGGCTCGAACGGGTCTCGTCCGGCGCCTCTGAAAGGAGGGCCGAGGCCCCCAGCCCCGCCCTGGAGCTCAGAGCGCCCCGCCCCCACGCCACGTGCCCACTCTGAGCTCCGCCCTGTGCACGTGTCACGTGCCACGGCAAGCAGGACTTTGCAGCTGCGATTGGAGGAACAAGCCTTTAATTAGGGAGAGTCTCCGGGATTATCAGGTGGGCCTTAAGTAGGCATATGCGCACGAAGTGTGAGGAGGGCGGGCCTGGAAGGTGAGGCCCAGGGCCCGAGGAGAGCGGGCAGCCCCGGAGGCGGGGCGTGACCCTCGGCTGGCAGCAGCGGCCAGGAAGCAGGGACCTCGGTCACAGGGACACCCGGACCTGAATTCTGCCCACGAAGGAGGCTGGAAGCAGGTCTCCTCAGAGCTCCCGGCAGAGCCCTGCCCGCCCCGCCTTGATTTTGGCCTTGGGAGACCCGGAGCTGAAAACCAGGCAAGGCCCGCAGACTTCCCACCTGCAACACGGAGGTAAGCAATTTGCGTTGTTTATTTCAGTAAGGTGTGTGGGTGATTTGTGAGAGTGGCAGTGGGAATGAATGCATGCACCTCTGAGAGGGAAGGGCGCTACGGCTCCGTGCGTTCACATCACCTGTCTCAGGTACGGCTACCCAGCCTCTCCCAGCCTTTGTTCTGTTTTTCATTGGAAAGGAGTGTAGATCCCCGATTGGCTTACCTCACAGGCGTTCTGGGGTGATGCAGTGTGATAACTTCCACAAAATGCCCGCCTCTGCTAATAAACAAGAGGCCCCCTCTTCGCACGTACCGCCCTCTCCCACGGTCATAGCTTCCTCTGGCCTCTGATGCTCTAAGCCCTTCACACTGACCTGCTGCCCGTTCTCCAAGGCCCAGGTGGGCTGTCTCCTCTCACACACAAAGCTGGGATCCCGCTTCTACAAATAAAGCCCTTCTCCTAAGAATTCCTGCAGTTTGCCATCCTTAACCCTACATCAGAACAAGATTACAGCGCAGGCCTCTTCTCTCCGTGGAATCTCCGGAAATAGCGGAAAGGAGATGCAGGACTTTTAAAAGCTCCCACCGCCTCTCCCTTGTTTCATCACGGGGTTCAGGGAGCAGGTGTCAGGTGCCTCAGAGCAAGGCCTCTACCAGGTCTCTGAATCCCACCCACTGCCCCTCAGGACCAGCTGTATATCAGGACTGTGAAGTGTGATGGACTGAACTGTGTTCCCCCAAATCCAAATGTTGAAGCCCTAACCTCCAGGACCTCAGAATGTGCCTGTATTTGAAGATGGGGCCTTTGAAGTGGTGATTAACTAAAATGAGGCCGTTAGGTGGGCCCTGATCCAACCCGTGACCTTATTAAAAAAAAAGGGAAATTTGGAGACAGAGATATGAGGGGTGGGAGCACCGAGGAAGGACCATGTCCTCACAGCGAGAGGGCAGCCATGGCCTCGGGAGAAACCAAACCTGCCGACACCTGCATCTTGGACTTCTAGTCTCCAGAACTGTGAGAGATAAAATTCTGTTGTTTAAGCTTCCCAGTCTGTGTTACGGCAGCCTTAGCAAACAAATACAGGAAGAATAAAACCATGGAGGAGACACCTGATAGTAGTTGATTGTTCAGTAATCCACAAGGTGTACCTGGCTGTGTTCAGAGTTGACTTCACGTTTAAAAATTTACTTTTTTGAATATAACAGTATGAAAACAGATCTTCAAGGGCCACCGTAACATAATTTTAGGGCAATGCTCCAGGGTAAAACAAGAATCAACATAACCAGGGAGTGTTGGAATCTACGTCTCTTTACAGAAGTAACGATTATTGAATTCTGGTCCAAGGTGCAAGGGAGAGGACCAGCTTAAGGCCAGGTTATTCCATGATTGTCTAAGAAATCTCTGTCAGAACCAGATCACTGATCATTTAGTGATTGCCTGTGACTGGCAATGTCTTGGAGGAGGCAATGACTGCTCCTGTGTGAAAGGCTCTGTTCTTCCAATAGTGAAAGTTGCTGAGTAGCTGCTCTCTACCTATGCAGCTGGTGGGTCAAGAGCTCCCACCCGGTACCGGCCTCTGACAATGACAGTCATGCTTGCCGGTTCCATCCCAATTGCAGGCATTGCTGCCAGACATATGTTGATCATGCCTTGTTCATAGCTTGTGTATTTTTACACAGCTGTGTTTAAACTGACAGAAATGTGTAAAGGCAGGAGGGAGAAAAAGAAGGAGCAGGGGCTCCATGTGGGACCCTGGCAGCTACCCTGTGGTTGTTTCGTCACAGGCACCGTGTTACTGAACTTGGGTTCAGCTGCTCTTGGCTCAAGAGTCCAGTACTGAGAGTTCCTTGGGTAAAAGGAAAGGTAGTTGTGTTGAGGAAGCCGGCAGTCCTGGGGAGAAGGTGGACTCATGTCCCAAAGAACCAACTCCCCCTTGCCGATCAAGGGCAAGAGCTCTTAAACAGGAGTTTCAGGGGTGCACATGTGGGGTGAGGGCTACGTGCAGAGCAGTACGGTCAGCTCTGACGGTCACCTTGAAATTGGTCATCTGTGGTCTGATCAGCATCATCTTGATTGTTTTAAGTACAGTTAATCTTCAGCTCCAGGGTTGGTCGGTTTGTTCCCATTTCCTTGAGGCCAGTTCTTGCACTTGTGTAAGATGGAGCAGCTTATGTCATGGCTACAGTCTGGTCATCATGTAGTTAACTTCTTCCACCTGTTGGGGATTTCAGTATCTGCAAAACAGCTCAAAGGGTATGGCTCAGACTATTATCTTTAGTCCTTGAAGAGGAACTAAAGGTCGTTGACTTTGTTTAATGGCTAAACTATTATTATATGGTCTGTTTGACTATTTTCCCTTGCTTTTGCATTTTCTCAATTCTCTGACTAAATTTGTTCTTTGGCTAGAGTTTTTCTACTGACGAGAGGCAGGTGAGGACATGGGGCGGGGGGAGGGGTCTGTCCCAGGAAGGCCCCATAGGGTTCTGCTCAGTTTCAACCTCACTGTCCTTTTATTTTTTTCCAGTTATGTGGTTCCTGATCATGTGGGCCTTCTATGTCTGTATTGTTTTTTTTTTAATTGAAGTATAGGTGCTGGACAATATTGTGTAAGTTACAGGTGTACAATATAGTGATTTATAATTTTTAAAGGTTATACTCCATTTATAGTTATTATAAAATATTGGTTGTATTCCCTGTGCTGTACAATATATCTTGGTGCTCATTTATTTTATACTTAATAGTTTGTACACCTCTCCTATCTTTTCCCTCCCCCATCCCATCCCCCTCCCCACTGGTGACCACTAGTTTGTTCTGTGTATCTGACCTCACTGTCCTTTCCAACACACTGGTACAAACAGCCTCACATACATCCTGTGAGTAGCATCTTCTTTCTCTGTGTCTTGCCACAACACTAGCATCAAAGAATCTGCCTGAAATATGCAGTTTTAAAATTACACTTAGATCATTATTTTGAATGTATCCACATACTGTTTACCTCCTTGGAGAGATTACAAGCTCCCGGGCACAGGAACTGGGATCTCTTCTTGGTACCAGCACGGTGCCTGGTACCAAGGAGGCAGGTAATAACTATTTAGTTAACAAGTGAAACCCAGTTCCCAAGAAAAATACCACCAGAGCCTTAGGGAAGGAATGCCTTAATAAATCACCGTCCATCCCACCACTCTGTCTCTGAATTCTTGTAGGCATTTAGAATGTCTAAAAGAATTTAGAATGTCAAGAATTTAGAATTCTTTTAGAATTCTAAATATTTGAGCATTCTAAAATGCATGGTTTTAGCAGAATCTAATCATTCTCTTTGGGGCTTTCTCAGGGCAAAATCTGGCCACAGCCAATGCGTGTCCACCTCCCCCCCCCCCCCCCCCCC
>NW_006785319.1:3195367-3197817 GCF_000442215.2 Lipotes vexillifer
CCCACCCCGCCATCACCTTTTCTCTCCTTGATGCCCCTTCCTCCACCTGCAAGCCCTTCTCCTCGTGCCCCTTTCCAGAGTCTCTGCTTCCTTCTTTGGCAAAGCTTAGCCCAGGGCTTGCGTTTCACACCGGTCTTGCCCTCTTTAAATCCCATTGCATTATCGGCATCTAATTCCCGTTGTGTGGGTTCGTGTGACTGTGTGTCTTCGGCGGCCCCTGCCCCACGTGCCTGCTCACCTCTGTGTCCTGGGAGAGGGAGACAGGCTCACTCTCCACCACCTGCCTTCTCACTTCTTCCCCGGAGGCAGAGATGCCCCAGCACTTGGTCTCACGGCTGAACATTGTGGGACCCACGTTTGCTTTGGGGAGGATGACTTAAAAGTCACTTACTTATTCAGCCACTGTTTATTGAGAACACATTGAACAAGACTTACAGACACCGCTTCGGTCCCTGGAGACGTGGCCATGAAGTGGTGTGGGGCGCCATCGCAGAGGGGGTGACGAGGACATCGACAAACACATGAGAGCATTTTAGATGAAAGGACACTAAGGATGAGACAGAACAGAGTAGTGGGGCTGCAGTGGGAAGGTGGCTTATTCAGTTTAAGGTGTCCGGAAAGGCCTCTCCAAGGACGTGGCAGTTCAGCCTAAAGACAGGGTTCAAGACAGGGAACCCATTATGCAGAAAGCTGGAGACGAGGCCGGAGAGAGTGGGGGGTAGGTGGGGGGTGGTCAGGAGTGGGTGCAGGATGCAGGGGAAGTGGAGAGCTGCCAGGCCCTGGGGGCCCCGGGGGTGGCTTGGCCTGGAGGTGGGCGTTTTATTCCAGATGCAGTGGGAGCCACTGGGGGATTGTGCTCAGGAGAGGAGGTGGACTGATGGGCATTTGGGCTTCGGTGCCAGATGGTGGTGCTGAGGCAGGGATGCGGCAGGGCCGTCACTGGGACCGTGTCGCAGTGGCCCCTGCAGGAGGCAGGGGAGGCCTGGACTAAGGTCGTAGCCGTGAAAACAGCGGGAAGTGTGCAGCCTCCAAAGAGATTTTGGCGGTAAAAGCAACAGGACTCGCTGCTGGGTCAGACATTGTGGGTGGGAGGGAGGAATTTAGTGACTCATCGATATTTGGCCCTAGCAACTGGTGCTGTTAACTGAGATGGGAAAGACGCAGGCTTAGAACAAGGGCTGGGTGCGGACCCCAGTCTCGAGCAGGTTAAGGTAACTCTTAGACATTCAGTCAAGCCCAGGAAGAAGGGTCACTTAAGGCCCCAGGGCTCGGCTTGGGACCGGCCTTCACTCCTTTCCTTTTGCGTGGCTCCCTGAGCTGGCCGATCGGTGTCTCCCTGACGTGTGGAACGTTTCTGTGCCGTATCGCTATCCAGAGGTGGAGCGTGTGGGATTTCAGCTTTCAGGGTCATGGGGAAGTGAAAGCTCCACGCTGGCCTCTGGTCTAAGCCTCATGCTGCTTCTTAGGAAAGTGGACATCACATAATAAGGAATAGTACTTTGATGAGGACCAAAAGAAGATGAGCCCAGGGTCCAGGTTTTCACCCTCCTGCCACGGCTGTTTACCATATAGTTTATTCTTTGTTTTGCGCCCCTACCTGAATGTAACACACTATACAGAGAAGCTGGGAGATAGCCACTGGTCACACGATTCTCTCCTGAGGCTTGTCTTAATATTTTCTTGCTCTCTGAGTTAAGGACCCTGGGAGCTGCCAGTACTAAACTATTTCTGTGATTAGAATCTCTGAAGTTACCTGAATCCTTTGTACACATTGCTAGGAAACATTTCCGTTGGGTGAAACTATTCACGTTGTGGGGGAATGGGTGGTAGCATGCTTAGATCAGGCTCTAAAGGTTTTTGCAAAAGTAAATACACTATTTCTTATTTATCGTTACTGTGTGTGTGAATAGCTCCCGTGAGAACATCATAAGAGGAGGCATCCTCTGTCTAATTACCATCAAATAATATCCAGTTCCTAATGTCATCCTAGAAAAGAGCTGATACTACTTTCGTGTAAAAATTGCACTGTATTCATTAACATACATCACAGCTAAACGCCAGCAGGAAACAAGGTATTAGAACATGCGTATTCTGGAACTATTTGCAGAATAACCTTAAAGGAGCTTTATGGTTTATAAAAGGACCTAGCAGTTAATCTAGGTTGTGGAAAATGGGCACAAGCATAATTGTACTTGTGAGCTATCCTAACAGCCCTTTGTAAAGACGTCAACCACTAAGTCACTGAGGCTGTGGACAGAGACTGGAAAAGTCAGACCAAGCCCGTGCAGTGGTTTCCCGGCCGTTGATGGGCATTAGGTGTTGGCCCACAGTCTCACAGGCCCTATATGTGTGTATCCCTAAGTACGCACCGCATCACCATTTTGAATACCCACTCCAAGCAAAAGACCCTATTTAAAACACATTGAAATTCTCTTCCTTTGTCTTTCCCT